>NC_064819.1:112539092-112840992 GCF_024166365.1 Elephas maximus indicus
ATTAAAAGGAATGAAATACAGATACATGGAACAGCATGGCTGAATTTCATATAAAGCCTGCTCAGAAAAAGAAGCAGACAGAAGAGGCTTTTGTACTGTCTGATTCAATTTATTTGAAACTCTAAAAAGGATAGACCTGAAGTGACAGAATGATGATGGGAAGTTTCTTGAGGTTAGGGGTAGGAAGGATTGGCTAGGATGGTATACCAGCATTTTTTGGTGGGTGACAGAAACGTTTTAAATTTTGTTGTGTTACATGGTACATAAGTTTGTTAAAAATTAATGAAATGTTCTTTTAAAATGGGTCCATTTTATTGTATGTGAACATTCCCTCGATAGAGTTGCTTTAAAACTATATTACAAAAATATGTATCTTCTCCCCACCATATTAGCTTAAACTGATATTGAAAGTGACTGTGGTAGATTATTGTATTGGTTAGTATTATTTGTTAAGTTCATACAAGTTGTTTCTATAATCCAGTTCTAAAATATTCACAGATCTGTGATTGGGACTTTGTGGCTGTGAGATGTATTAAAATGCTTAAGAATATGGTTTTGGGATCTTTTAGAATTCAACACTGGCTTTGTTACTTGCTACCATATGGCTTTGGGAAAGGTTCTTAATTCCTCTTAATATTAGATGAGTTTACTCATCTGTAAAATTAGGAGTAGTAATGCTTAATGTTAAGCCCATGGCGGTAACCATACACAGTGTTTAGCAAAGTGTCTACCACAGAATAAACCCTGAATAAATGGTAGCTACTCAATTTTTTTTACTCTTTTTATTATTAACCCTGTTGTTGTTATTGTTATGCTTCAGCAGACTCCTTTAGTTTCATGTACTGGTACTACATTTTTCATTACTCTTCACCTTCAATTTGAAATTCTTCTGGGATTTTTTAGATGATTTACTCTGGAACTTTGTTGTTTAACTTTCTTAGATTATAAGGCCTTTTGAGAATCTGATAAAAGCTGTGACTCTTTTCCCCTAAAAATGTACTGATAAGATAACCCATACAGTTTTCCATAGGGGTGTTCATGGACTCACTGAAACCTATAAATAAGAATCCTACTTATTTAGCAAGAACATAAAAAAACAAACTTCCTTACCCATATAATGTTAAATATTCTTTAAAAAATATTGATTATTGTGTTTAAAAATTTCTGATGGCTGCTTTAAAATTAAAGTTACTTTATCCTAGTGTTAAAATGAAAGGTTGTCTTGAACTGTTCATTTTTTTTAAATGAAAATTTGTTAATATTCCCAGGTTTTATACTTAGTATCTCACTCCAACTTTGATCAGATTTGAATCATATTACTTTAAAAAATATATATATTTTATCATGTTTAAAGAAAGTTTACCCAGCAAATTAGGTTCCCATTTAACAATTTCTATACAAAGTATTAAATGGTATTAGTTACATTTTTCACAGTGTGTTGTCATTCTCATTTTTCCCATTCTAGTTGTACCATTTCCAGGGCTCTAGTTTTCCTGCCCCTCATCTTAGCTTTAAAGTAATTTTTGACCTTCTGGTCTCGCATAGGTGATTTTTTTAAAGTAGCTCATTACTCACGGGTGATATTCTTTATTTTACGAGCCAATCTGTTACTGAGCTAAAAGGTGACCTCAAGGGATAATTTTGGTTTAAGGTTTAAAGACTGTTTCAGGGTGATAGTCTTGGGGAGTCCTGTAGTCTTAACTGTTCCAGTAAGTCTGGACTTGTTAAGGATTTGAGTTCTGTTCCACATTTTTCTTCTGCTCTGTCAGGATCCATCTGTTGTGGCCCTGATCAGAACAGTCAGTAGTGGTATGAATCATATAACTTTTTTAAATGGTTATACTTTCTGTCTTTACTGTTTCAGTCTTGCATTATACTGTCTTTGTCCAAGAGTTGAAAATTTTGATGTACTCTTGTTAAGGACCTCGTGTGATATGATTTCCTAGACTGCTTAGTTAATAATTTACTGTTAATACTTGAAGTCTTTGTTGTTTCAAATGACAGCAACAATGAAATCAATGTAAAATGGATTGTGTTCTCAGGTATTCAGTACTCAGTCACTGAATTCATTATTTTTATTCTACAGTTTCTGTCTAAGAGGTATAGAATATACATCTTATGGAAAGGCATGTCAAGATTTTTGTGATTCTAGGTGTCATTCTTCAAAAACAAATTATTCTTTCAGAAATTGTTTTGACCGGGCCTACCTCACCCTTACCCTCTCCGGGGAATGGGAATGAAACTGTACTTGGACCAATTGCTCAGCCAAAGAAAATTCGAGGAATTGGATTTGGAGATATTTTTAAAGAAGGCTCTGTGAAACTTAGGACAAGAACATCCAGTAATGAAATAGAAGAGAAAAAAATTGAAAAGGTAGTAAAGATGCATTTTACTTAGATTACCTCATTTCATTCCTTTATTAAGCATTTTTTAAAATGGAAAAGTCAGTTTGCAACTCTATTCCTTTTTTTTTTTTTTTTGAGGTGGTTATAATTTGTTTATAAAAAAGATGGCTGTGTGAAATTATTTTCTCCTCAAATTTACTGTAATATAATGTTTATGTTTGAATCTTACAAAATTAAAATCCTTGTTTTCTGGAACTTTAACTTTTCTAAACGGAAACTTCAGACTTTTTAGTATCACGTTGTAAATATAAATAGAAAAGGGAATTTTTTTTGCCTTTTTAAGCTAAAATTATATATATATGTTTTTATTTTGAAGAAGACCTAAAATGGGCCTTTTAAAAATGATTTCACAATGAGAAGTAGCCATTACCTAACTTTCTTCTGGATTGTCAAGAATGGTTAAATTTACTAATCTCCCTCTCTGAATGTATGGAGACTTATTTTTCATTAGCATCTCACTTGCATTGTGAAATAAATGAAAGTAAATGTACTATAAATTTAAGGATCTAATAAGAGACTTTAAAATACACCCTTAAGTTTTTATTTTGGGAGCAAAATAGCTACAATCTTTAGAATATTTATTTCAGTGCTGTTTATGGTATATCAGTACCTTAGAGAGTCAGATAGGAGACTTTCCCCTAGACTTCTAGGTAGTTGATTAACCTGTAGTCCTTATTTGTATTTTTTGGTTTAACTCTTAAGGGTTTAAAATATTTTGGTATTTACGTAGTTACTTAGTTTAATTACATATTATTTATAAGACTGTGTTTTGGTTGGTGAAATATATTCTGAAGTTTCCTCCTACAGTCATTGTTTGCAGCATTTTGTTTTTCCATCTTAGTACATATTTCCTTATGTAATAATCAGTAAGGTTCAGGAAAGAGAACTGCTTTCTATCCCACCCTCTCGTAGCTCTGAGAGTGTCTGATCTTAAGATTTTGGGACCTAATTAATTCTTAGTTTTAAAGAATTCGGGTAAAGATGAGAATTCTCATGGGTTTTGGAATTATGCCGTACAGCCATATAACTGGTAGGAATGTTGAAGAAGCAATTCTTGCATTAGGAAACATTAGGAAGAACATTAGCCCCTTACAACTCTAAAATTTGGGATTATATTGAATAGCTTTATTTGATTGATGGTTATATTGGTAACCTTTCAATCACCATTAATAATGTCCACTACCTAGAGTAGTTCAGAGTCACCATATATGATGGGTCTTTGAGACTTGCTTTGATCGCTGACCTTGGAATTACAAAGTAGGGAGCACATTTATGTTTGGAGGTGGCACCAGGTTGGAGGATATGGTAGAACTGGGGAGAAATTAAAATGAGTATCTTTATAAACAGGAAGATAAACAGAAAGCACAGTGATAGGTAGGTTAGTGGTACGTTCACATTTTTAACTAATAAAATCTAAGGTCAAATGTGATGTTAAGTAAGTATATGATGATAAAGGACTTAACTGTAGTCAATTACAATGGAAAAATGTCTACAGGTCTATAGTTTTAAGATTGTAACATTATCTAAATGTTTTCATTCATATAGCAACAATGAAATGTAAAGACTTTGCTTTCTTCTCTAAATCTCTATCACACCTGGAAGAACTTCATTGCTGTTTAAGAGTACACTTTCTGGAGTTTGTCTTTGTAGGCTCAAATCTGGGCTCCGCTTTCAAATTACTGTTATTGTGGGCAGATTACTTAATTTTTCTCATCTATAAAAGGGTGAATAATAGTGCTTGTTTTTATGCAGATTGTTGTGAGGATTAAGTTATAATGTATCTGAAGTTCTTAGGCCAGGGATTGGTACATAATAAGTTCTCAAAAACTATTATTGGTATTTATTTTAGAGGTTCTGAAAATGAATGACAGTGCTGTATTGTAAGCATGAGAACATGTAATCTTAACAGAGAGTTTTAAAAAATTAGCAGTTCTGAGCTGTTATTTAAGGAGCTTTTGAGATCTTTATCTTTTTTGCTGAGTTTTCAGTCATATTACGTGACTATAAGTACCATTCAGGGAATGCTATATAACTATAAATGGAATCTTTGTTTAACAATACTGTCTTTATTCTAACTTAAAATTGTTGATACTATCCTTTTCTATTCTAGCCCTTACTCATACAGTCAGTAGGATCCAAAACTCACAGTATGGAGGTAACAAAAATAGATACTGAAGGTAAAATTAAAGGTAAGTTTTTGAAAAGAATTTTCAAAAACATTGGGAATACTAGGAGCATGCTCAAATTTATTATTAGTCTTGTTGAAGGCATTTGTTTCAGTGTACTATTCAATCAGAGTAATTAAATACTGCTAGATGTAAGCACCATGAAGTCAAGGATTTTGGTATGCCCTGGTCACTGATATATTCCCCTGCATTTAAAACTGAAACACAGTCGATACTTAATAGATATTTGAATGAATGATTAATTAAATTATTATTTACTGTATAGTATTGGCTGCAATTTTAAAATCTAAAGATGAGTTATTAAATTCATCTTTAAAATTTCTAGTGCACGTTGCTTTACACAAAAGAGGCTTAATATTTAAAGAATGAATCAGTTTGTATAAGCTACATTATTTGTGTTCTTTATTTCAGCTAAGGAATATTGCAGAACATTATTTGGTTATGAAGGTACTAATGAAGATGAACTTAGTTTTAAAGAGGGAGAGATAATCCATTTGATAAGTAAGGTGAGATGAAAACAATTTCAGTTTTTTAAAGTCTTGTTAATTATAGAAGTATTTTTGAAAATTCTTATATTCCCTCTAGAATGTAAGTTCTAGAGAGTTGGGACTTTGTCTTGTTTGTTTCTGTGTCCTGAGAACCTGGCACCTGGTGAGCAAAGTTTTATTGTCTGTCTTTGTTATCAATGATTTATTGGGAATTCTTTTTTATAATTTTTATTGTGCTTTAAGTGAAAGTTTACAAATCAAGTCAGTCTCTCACACAAAAACTTATATATACCTTGCTACATTACTCTCCCCTTAATGAGAGCCCGCTCCATCCCTCCACACTCTCTTTTTGTGTCCATTTCACCAGCCTCTAACCCCTTCTACCTTCTCATCTCCCCTCCAGGCAGGAGATGCCAGCCTAATCTCAAGTGTCCGCTTGATCCAAGAAGCTCACTCTTCACCAGCATCCCTCTCCAACCCACTGTCCAGTCCAATCCATGTCTGAAGAGTTGGCTTTGGGAATGGTTCCTGTCCTGGGCCAATAGAAGGTCTGGGGGCCATGACCTCCGAGGTCCTTCTAGTCTCAGTCAGACCATTAAGTCTGGTCTTTTTATGAGAATTTGGGGTTTGCATCCCACTGCTTTCCTGCTCCCTCAGGGGTTCTCTGTTGTGTTCCCTGTCAGGGCAGTCATCGGTTGTAGCCAGGCACCATCTAGTTCTTCTGGTCTCAGGATGATGTAGTCTCTGGTTCATGTTGCCCTTTCTGTCTCTTGGGCTTGTAATTACCTTGTGTCCTTGGTATTCTTCATTCTCCTTTGATCCAGGTGAGTTGAGACTCATTGATGCATCTTAGATGGCTGCTTGCTAGCATTTAAGACCCCAGACGCCACTCTTCAAAGTGGGATGCAGAATGTTTTCTTAATAGATTTTATTATGCCAATTAACTTAGATGTCCCCTGAAACCATGGTCCCCAAACCCCTGCCCCTGCTATGCTGGCCTTGGAAGCATTCAGTTTATTCAGGAAACTTCTTTGCTTTTGGTTTGGTCCGGTTGTGCTGACCTCCCCTGTATTGTGTGTTGCCTTTCCCTTCACCTAAAGTAGTTTTTATCTACTATCTAATTAGTGAATACCGCTCTCCCACCCTTCCTCCCTCCCCTCTCGTAACCACAAAAGAATGTTTTCTTCTCAGTTTAAACTATTTCTCAAGTTCTTATAATAGTGGTCTTATACAATATTTGTCCTTTTGCAAATGACTAATTTCACTCAGCATGATGCCTTCCAGGTTCCTCCATGTTATAAAATGTTTCACAGATTCCTCACTGTTCTTTATTGATGCGTAGTATTCCATTGTGTGAATATACCATAATTTATTTATCCATTCATCCATTGATGGGCACCTTGGTTGCTTCCATCTTTTTGCTGTTGTAAACAGTGCTGCAGTAAACATGAGCGTGCGTATATCTGTTCATGTAAAGGCTCTTAGTTCTCTAGGATATATTCCGAGGAGTGGGATTGCTGGATTGTATGGTAGTTCTATTTCTAGCATTTTAAGGAAACGTCAAATTGATTTCAAAAGTGGTTGTACCATATGACATTCCCACCAGCAGTGTTTACATGTTCCAGTCTCTCCACAGCCTCTCCAACATTTAGTATTTTGTGTTTTTTGGATTAATGTCAGCCTTGTTGGAGTGATTAGGAATTCTTTTTACCATCATACCCTGTTTTTCTATTTTAATTCACACCCACAAATTTCTGTTCTCACTTCTCATTCCACCCTTTTCTATTTTTTTTTTTTTCTTTTCCATCTACTGTTTGGAGCACCGTTCGTAATATTGAAAGAAAGAGAGGAAAAATAGGGAAGGAATCTAAATGTTCATCAATGTGAAAATGGTTATGAAATTCTTCACACTATAGAAAATAATGGAGCTGTTTCAAAGATTGAGGTAGATTCGTACTTACCCGCAATGAATTCTAAGGCAAAATGAAGAGAAAGCTCAATCGTATTGGGTGGGAGGTAGGGGTGGGGCAGAACCTTTTAATAGCTTTGTCATATAGGAAAATTATAATTGTTTGTTTTTGCTGTAACCTTGAAGAATAATTTTTGGAATTTTTTACTGTTTGTTGTCAGATGGTTTAGGGTATGTAATTGCAAATTGTCACACAATTTGGACTGATGACACCTAATTTCTCATGCAAGGGTAGGTGTTGAAAAGGAACCGTAGATGATCTTGTTAATTAGTAAAGCAACTGAATAATATTGATTAATTTCATTAGTGTATAAAATGTTAAGAATGTTAGATGAGATACAGTTTGGAAATCCCTTCCTTCCTTCCTTCCTCCCTCCATCCCTTCCTCGCTCCCCACCTGCCTCCCTCCCTCCCGAGCTACCCACCTGCCTCCCTGCCTGCCTTCTCTCCCTTTTCCCTCCTCCCCTGCTCCCCTCCTCTCCCTTCCTCTTTCCTCCCCCTTACCCATTCTTGAGAACCTTTAAACCTTGTAGACTAAATTTTAAAATTATTTGACTTACTTAAAAAAAATTAAATTATAATTTTGAAGTAGTAAGTGGGAGAACATTGTCTTTTAGGAAACCTCATGACTTTTTTTTTTTGTAAAAATATAGTTGAATTATTTTGCTGTTTTGTTGTAAACTTTTCTCCGTTTAAAGTTAATTCCTGTTGTCTTAATTATTCTTTGTTTTGTTTTTTAGGACACTGGAGAGGCTGGCTGGTGGAGGGGTGAACTTAATGGAAAAGAAGGAGTGTTTCCAGACAATTTTGCTGTTCAAATAAGTGAACAAGATAAGGACTTTCCAGTAAGCTTTTGTCAATGATGACAATACTTTAAAGAACCTTTTAGCAATATTTTTTTTCCAAAAATAGATTTTTTTTTTGCATTGTTAATGATTTTTATGAAGGGGGTTCCAGATTTATATATTCGGGTAAAAATTATTTGAATTATAGTAAAACAAAATGAAGTTTCAGTTCTGTGTTTTATTTCTGCTTTTTTCCTCTGAATGTGGGAGGAAGACCTGGCGATCTGCTTATGTAAAGATTAACCCAGTGCCAGTTAATAAAGATTACAGCCAAGAAAAACCTATGGGGCAGTTCTTCTCTGTCACATGGGGTCGCTGTGAGTCCCTATGACTCAATGGCACCTAACAACAACAGCAATATACTGAAAATTAACCTCAGACAGCATTACATGATAATTAAAAAAAAACTGACCATGATAGTGGATAAATTAATGTTTGCCTGAGAAAAATTGTATTTTTATTTAATTGTTGAAAAGTTTTAGTTTAAGCTTCTGTTGATATTACTATTATTAGATCAACATATTCTTGGTAAGGCAAGAAGCAGAGTCTTTCCTTATATTTCTATCTCATTTATCAAAGAGAAAAAAGCAACATGGAGTCATTCGTCAGTGATCTTTTGCCTTTCTACACCTTGATCCCCTTTTTCCCTGTTAGAGGGATCCAATTTAGTTTTTAAATAGAGAGAAAGAGAGAGATAGCAGACACATATAGCAAGAGAGACTACCATATTTGGTTTAAACCAGTGAAAGGCTATGTAACCTTTGTTTTCATTTAATTACCGGAGGTACACTATGGAGACTTAGGCTGTTTTGGAGCTCTTCCTTTGCTAGATCACATTCAGTATTGGTTCAGCCTTCAGAATGCTTTACTTTTATACATTCCTTAATGAATACATTTTCCTGCTTGTATTGGGTGTTTTTACAATATTGCTTATCTGTTGTCCTTAATTGTAAAGTCAAATTCACATACTTAGAAATGTGCCTTAGTTAAATTTTTTAGACATAAAATTAACTCTTAAGAAGAGTGAATGCTTATAAATTCAAGAGGCTTTGAATAAATTGAGAAAAATAGGCCTTTGGCTTTAACCTTTTTTTGGAGAATTCTGAAGAATTAATAGTGAAAACAATCTATTAATTAGCTACTCTACTTTTATCCATTTTTTAAAACAATGTCTCTCTCTCTCTCTCTTTTTTTCTGTCCCTCCCCTACCTCCTCCCTACCAACCCTTATTTGTGAAATGAGGTAAAATTGTGGATAACAAAACCAAACCCAGCCCTTTGCCCTAAGTCGATTCCAACTCGTAGTGACACTGTAAGACAGAGTAGAACTGCCCCATAGGGCTTCCAAGGCTGTAATCTTCACAGAAGCATACTGGCACATCTTTCTTTTGTGTGGTGGCTGGTGGGTTCGAATCGCTGACCTTTTCGGTTACCCTGAGGACTTAACTACTGTGCCACCAGGGCTCCTTAAAATGGTGCTTAGGAATCTTAAATTAGAGGAGACAAGACAAAATATTCTTGGCAATTAGTAAGGTTTTTAGGTTTATCCAACCCAATGATAACTTTTGAAATATTTGATTAAATTTTGATCGAGGAGGAATTTGTTCTAACAATAATTTTTCTGTCAGTGACCCTTTGTGGAGATGTTAAGATCTTAGCATTTTCTGTGCCTGGCTACCACCACTGATTGCTCTGACAGGGATCACAATAGAGGGTCCTGGGCAGAGCGGAGAAAAATGTAGAACAAAATTCTAACTCAAAAAGAAAAGACCAGACTTGCTGGCCTGACAGAGACTGGAGAAACCCTGAGAGTATGGCCCCCGGATACCCTTTTAGCTTAGTAATGAGGTCACTCCTGAGGTTCACCCTTCAGCCAAAGATTGAACAGGCCCATGGAACAAAACAAGACCAAAGGGGCGCACCGGCCCTGGGAACGGACTGGAAGGCAGGAGGGAACCGGAAAGCTGGTAATAGGGAACCCAGGGTTGAGAAGGGAGAGTGTTGACATATTGTGGGGCTGTTAACCAATATAATAGAACAATGTGTGTACTAACTGTTTGATGAGAAACTAGTTTGTTCTGTAAACCTTCATCCAAAGTGCAATTAATAAAAAAAAAGATCTTAGCATTTTGTAATGGGATGGGATGAGGAGAGACGCTCATATACTTCAGATTATTAATGATCAGAATTGATTTTACCTATAAATATTTAATATGTAAGTGTTTAACCGTTATTATTTTGCCGTTATTAACAGAAACCAAAGAAACCACCACCTCCTGCTAAGGGTCCAGGTATGTAAGAAACACAATGTTCAGATTGCTTTTTTCATGTTTTTAAATACTGAAATAATGAAATTGGATCTAATTTAAATAGTTTTATTGGCAAAAACAATTGTGATGTGCTATACAAAAGTTTAAAAATATGTAAAATTGAGTGTTCGCGTGAACTAATGTGTCTGAATTTTTTAAAGTACAAATGGTGTAAAATAAGATTCTTGAATATAATTAGGATACTTTATTTATATTTAGTTTTGAGTTAAAAAATTGATCAAGTTTAAACCTGTTTTAATAAACTTGATATATTGACTTGGCCAATTAGTTATTCTACCTTTTCAGATCAAATCCATTTGTTAATGTCTTAAACAAATACTAATTATTTATTTACTCTTCCTTAAATAATATGCTAAAGGATTAGATAAACTAGAAGAGTTTTTTTTTTGTTTTAACAGTTTAATAGATTATGGTACAATTAGAAGTGTCTTTCAGAGCCAAAGTTTTGTAGTCTGGCTCCCTGCCTATTTCTGTAAGACCTACCCCCAAATTTTCTGATTTTCACAAGTATAGTACAATTTTTTATTTCTTAAAAGATTTTTTTATTCTTTGGATTAATCCACATTTCTCCTCCCCATGGATTCAGCTTTGTATTTGCTGATGTAATCCCAAGCAAGGAAAGCGTAAATAAAAGGTAATTTTTATAAGGGTTGGTGTTGCAGGCTTACTCTAAAGCTGCACTGTTCAATATGGTAGCCACTAGCCACATGAGTCTTTTAAAATTAATGAAAATTAAATAAAATAAAAAATTTGGTTTCTTAGCCAGTCACATAAACCACATTTCAAGTGTTCAGTAGTCCAATATTAGACAATACAACATTGGAACATTTCCATAGTCATAGAAAGTTGTACTGGACATTGCTTCTGTAGAGGATGTGAACAAGAGGATATGACAAAAGAAAGGAACTGTTATCAGAGTTTTTACTTACTCAGGGCCATAGGTACAAGATTAGAAATTGAACCCAGCGATTCTGGTAACAGTGTTGTTTGTATTAAACCATGTTGTCACCTGGTGTAATTTTTAAACTAAATTCTTTTTAATCGTTACAAAAAAATAAACTTTATGTTTTTCGCCTTAGCTCCAAAGCCTGATCTGATAGCTGCAGAGAAGAAGTATTTTCTTATAAAGCCTGAAGAAAAAGGTGAGGCTGTTTTTCTACTCTCAGAAAAATAATTCTTTGTTTCATTATTGTCATTGTAAAGAAAAATGTCTCTTTACACTGCATCAGTTACACTGATTTTTAACAGGTATTCTGTATTTGCTATGCTGGGAGTTTTCTGGGAGAGAGTAGTTTATCAAGATTGATAGGAAGTTAAGTTTTTACTCAAACTGATAATTTATATTCATTAAAAAATTTTCATATTTGATCATAGTTATTTTAAATAATGTATAAGAAAAGAAAGCATTAAACAATTATGCTTTTACTATTTTTATAGTGTCTTAGTTAAAATAATTTTTTAAGAATTTCCCTGAAGAAGTACAGAGTAAGTTTCTGTTTTGTTGTTAGGTGCTGTTGAGTCGGTTCCAACTCATAGAGACCGTATGTAGAACAGAATGAAACATTACCCAGTCCTGCGCCATCCTTATAATTGTTGTTATGCTTGAGCCCATCGTTGCAGCCACTGTGTCAATCCATCTCATTAAGGGTCTTCCTCTTTTTTGCTGATGCTCTGCTTTACCAAACATGTCCTATTCCAGGGACTGGTCCCTCTTGATAATGTGCCCAAAGTACATGAGATCAAGTTTTGCCATCCTTGCTTCTAAGGAGTATTCTGGCTGTACTTCTTCCAAGACAGATTTGCTCGTTCTTCTGGGAGTCCATGGTATATTCAGCATTCTTTGCCAACACCGTAATTCAAAGACATCAATTCTTTGGTCTTCCTCATTCATTGTCTAGCTTTCACGTGCAGAAGAGGCGGTTGAAAATACCATGGCTTGGGTTACATGCACCTTAGTACTCAAGGTGACATCTTTGCCCTTTAACGCTTTAAAGAGGTCTTTTGCAGCAGATTTGTTCAATGCAGTACATCGTTTGACTTCTTAACTGCTGTTTCCTTGGGTGTTGATTGTGAATCTGACTAAAATGAAATCCTCAATAACTTCAAGTTCCTGGTAAATATCAAAGTGATTTATTATGTAGTCTTTAATCTGACTGCATATATTTGTCATGTAAATTTGGAAAGTTATTCCAAGGTATAATATGTATTTTGTTAAAAACATTACTCATTTTGTTGTTGTCAATTTGGAGAATATACCTACTTCCCTTTATACAGAAAGATCTGCAATGGTTGACATGGATGAACTTGCATACTGTTTTAGAATATTTTAGTTTGTACTGCCAGTGTTTTAGTTTTGCCCATCCTTGTCTGTTGCCTAAGTGTTATTGTAGCCTTTTAATTTCTCTTTCTTCATTTCCTTGTCTAACTATACTTCATATTGTTGCCAGATTCATTTTTCAGATCAAAACCGAAAGTACAAACTTAATACCCTCCAGGAACTGACTGCTAAGTTACATTTTTGGTGTCATCTTCTACGCTTTTCATTCATTAAATGTACCAGCCGCACTCTCCATTCCCTGAACGTGTCATGAAACTTCAGAGCTTCATCTCATTCACGTGTTTTGTGCTCAGCGTGGAAGGCTTTTGTATTCCTTTCTTTTTTTTTTTTTTACATTTGTGAATTGTTTGTTTAGTTATGATATATAAATAATTTATATTTAAAAATATTTCTTAATTTCAGATTAGTCTCTTCTGATATTGTTATTGTCAGGTTTGGGTCTTAGATCAGTTTAATACTTGGTTATGACATCTGTCCTACATGAAAAAACTCATTTTAAAAGATATATATATATATGTATATATCCAAATGTAAAAACTTTATTGCTGGCTTTGCTATGTACAGCATGATAGCCGCCTTGTATTTACCTCTACCAAAAGATAGGGGTTTTGTTAAAATTGAGATAATGACTTTGCATATTCCCTAAAATCAGTCAGTTGATCTTATAAACAAAGTAGAAGACAATGCATTTGTATTGCATTTATCTGTTCTGAATCCTGGCCATGATGGAATAACAGGGACTGAGTTTACCCTCCTGCTTGAACAACTAGACCACAGAACAAAATACATGAAATAATGATTTTTAGACGTTGGGCAACAGGCAGCTTTGGACTGTGATCACTGAGAGAAAAATGATTTTAAGTGAGTCCTCCCCGCCTGGGCACCTAGAAACAGTTTATGGGCAGGAGAAAAGAGGAAGTGAAACAGAGCTCGGTGTCTGTGTATTTACTTTGCTCTGCTGGGCGTTTTCTGGGAGAGAGTTGTTCATCAGGGTTAATAGGAAGTTAAGTTTTTACTCAAACCGATAATTTATATTCATTAAAAAATTGTATTTGATCATAGTTATTTTAAATAATATATAAGAAAGCATTAAACAATTATACTTTTATTTTGTAGTATCTTGGTTAAAATAATTTTTTAAAAATTTCCTTGGAGAAGTACAGAGTAAGTTTCTGTTGCTAGGTGCTGTCGAGTCGGTTCTGACTCATAGCGACCCTGTGTACAGCAGAACAAAACATTACCCAGAGAGTTGAGGAGACAGAGAGGCCAAGGCTGCTGCAATTTTTGGAACAGAGTGTCAGAGTGGAGAGAGCTGCGGACAGTGCTCAGAGATCTGTATGGGGCGTAACATGAGGTTCAGTATTGATCTACACATTCATGAAAGGAAACTTCTGTAGCTGGAGAAATAACTGCTGGAAAGTAGGAGGCAGAACATTTTGTGGAACTCACAAATATTTCAGTTCTCACAACTCAGGGTGGAAAGACCTTATGCACAGGGCATCAAATAGAGTCCATAAAAGGGTAAAGGAAAGGCTTAGACTTAACACCTTTGACTAAAGGCTCCTTTACCTTGAGAACAGATCTAACTAATTCCAGAACAAAGTTTAATACCATTTCGATGAATGTGACTAAAATTTAGCTCCCAAGATTGTAAAATTCACGTGTCTTTTATCTGATCAAAAATACCATGCATACAAAGAAGCAGGAAAATAAAAACCCATAACCAAGGGGAAAAATTAGTTGATAGATCCAGAAATGGCAGAGATCATGGAAATAGCAGGCAAGGACGTTAAAACAGCTATTATAAGTTTATTCCATGTGCTTAAGAAGGTAGAAGGAAAAATGAACATGATGTTGAGAAAAATGTAAAATATTAGAAAGACCTAAGTTGAACTTTTATTGATTAAAAAATACAGTACCTGAAAAAAAAAAAAAACCTAAATGGTATTACCGGCAGACTAGAGACTGCAGAAGAAAAGATCCGTGAACTTGAAGACATAGCAGTAGAAAGTATCCAAAATGAATAGGAAAAAGAGTGGGAAAAAAGTGATTGGTAGTAGTAATACCAGGCAGTCTTCCTTAAGTACAATTGGGGTCCCTGAAGGAGAGGAGAAATAGCGGGGTCAGAAAAACCATTTGAAGAAATAGTGATTGAAAACTTTTCAGGTTTGTTGAAAAGTATAAATCCACAGTTCCAAGAAACTCAGTGAATTCCAAGCATAAGAAACATAAAGGAAACCACCTTAAGGCACATCGTGATAAATTTGATGACAACCCATGACAAAGAGAAAATCTTAAAGCCTGAAAGTAGCTGTCAACTTAGAGTTCTGTGCCCAGCAAAAATACCTTTCAGAAATGAAGTCAGAAGAAGAGCTTTCAGGCAAAATCTGAGAGAACTTATGGCCAGCAGACCTGCAATACAAGAAATGTTAAAAGTAGTTCTTTAGGCAGAAAGAAAATGATACTAAATGGGCATTTGGATCTATATAAAGTAATGAAGAATGCCAAAAAATGGTAAATATGAGTAAATATAAAAGACCTTTTTTTTTCTCGTGTTTAAACATCCTGAACAATACCCAGACTCTTCATTTGAAAAGTTCTTCTCATTAACCTGACATGGCTGTAACAGATCTAGTGAAAGTAATAGGAAAATATGAATGCTTCCATGTATTTTTCATTTACTTGGTCTCCATTAGGGTAATTACATGATCTTTTTTTTTAGTCTAATTTCTTTGCAGGAATCTTTTTTCTTTTCTTATCATTGTGTTTTAGGTAAAAATTTACAGTGCAAATTAGTTTCTCATTCAAAAATTTATACACAAATTGTTTTGAGACATTGGTTGCGTTTCCTGCAGTGTGTCAGCACATTTCCCTGCAGGAATCTTTTTAAGCCACTTGTCAACTTTCTGAAGACTCCTTTAGTTAAATTCAAACCAGACAAAATTATACTAAAATTCACTTAACTGTATTCATTCAAACCATGAAATGTCACAATATGTAGATAGGAAATGATGAAGTGATGGTAGAAGTGTCAGCATCTCCACATCGTGAACTTCCACTGTTAGTACAAGAAATCGCTTACAATGCTGTGCCAGTGACCTTTGGATACGTGCGTTGTTAGAGCTAGTGTTAATCTGTGTTGAGTATCAGTAAGGAGTTAATGATTTATTTTTAAATAAAAACAAATCAAAGTTCTACCTGCACTTCCACAATCAACAGAGTGAGGTTTTTCAAACCATGGGTAGGGCCAATTTGAGGAACATTAAGCCTCTGACAAAGAAATAGAGTATTTTCCACAAGTACGCGTGTTCGTGACTTTTATTTTTCTTCTCCACGTTCCACAGAAGATGTGCTTTGAAAAGCTATTTTGTTGGGTAAAAAGCACTACTAGAAACCATGGGTCACCCTTTTACCCATGACTCTTAAGTGGCCCCCTATGGTTTCATGGAGCATTTTCCCAAATCTTTAGAATGGAAGTTAATAGCTCCCTCAGTCTGTGGCAGCCCTCATTGTCTACAGGCTACCTCAAGTAACCATGTGGATTTTGTCAAAGCTGTTCAGCAGTTTCTGCCCCCTATTATTTTCTCAGGAGCCCTGGTGGCAGAGTGTTTAAGCACTCTGTTGGTAACCAAAAGGTCAGTGGTTTGAAACCACCAGACACTCAACAGGAGAAAGATACTGCAGTCTGCTTCTGTAAAAACTTACAGTTTTGGAAAGCCTGTGAGGTAGTTCTACTCTGTCCTCTGGCATCTCTAAAAAAAAAGTTGGAATTAACTCTACGGCAATGGGTTTTTGTATTTGCTTGAATAGACTTAGAATGATGACCATGCTGTGCCCCAGAAAAGAGCACTTTGAAACACTAATTATCCTGCTGTTTTGGGAAGCTTTTCTTAGATATATGTTTCAGTAGCTCACTTCTTTCTTGGTGCCCCCATTTTATCTTTGGTGTGGAGTACATAACGATATGAAGGGAGGAACTTTCATTTATTCTCGAATACCAGCAAGTGAGGCATAGGCATAGGCATAGGCGAGAACATAAGAAAGGCTCTATTAGGCTTATAAAAAGCCACTGCTGTCGAGTCAAAATCACTTAAACCTTTATCTCTACAAGTCCTTCTTCTCCAACCTCCCTGCTGCCCGAATCACACCCAAAGGAGGGCCGTAAAAGGCTGTCAAAGCCTAGCTTGGTTCCACACTTTTTTTTACTGGTAGAGGCAAAGGACTTGTGTCCCAAGGGCATTTCTTTGAGGGTTTCTATTACAGCAGAGGTACTGAATCTGCCTTCTTGTATTTGAGTTGATTTATAGGCAGGATGTAACCAGATGATACATCCCTCCAAGCAGAGATTATGCACCAGTGTGGTTATGATGGTAATCTAGGTTCCTAATTCATAGACTAGAGAGAGTTGTGGTAACAGATGTTCCTTGAGATTTTGTTTTCGCCGCTTCTCACACAGACTTTAGGCTGGCATTAAAGGGCAGCAAGTTACTATGGCTGGGATGATACAGACACATGCTAACGATTCATCGATGGCACACGAGGTTGCAGATATTGAGGGCCTGATTAACTGATTCCTGGGACCTTCAGTGCCAGTAATTGAATTGCGATGCTTACTCTGTCTCTTTGAAAAAGCGCGGGGCCCTGTTGCCTACGTGTAGTTTACCTATTACAGAAGGTGGTTGTGGCTGATACTGGCGCCCCTCCCCTCAAAAGGCCCAGTAGCATCATTAATTCACTCATTCACTGAGCTAAAACTTAATGTGGGCTCTTCATTTTCAGAACTATTATCTTATTCTTTTAGTGTCTTATTCTCAGCTCTCTGGGCAATCATATACAAAAAGGCTCACAGCTTCGACCACCATCAGTGTGCTGCAGATTCTCAGTCAGCATTTGGTTGGATTTGTGCACATTTCTTGCTTCCTTACTCTTCTTTCGCATTTCACATTTTTGCCTAAAATACATTTTTAAAAGAATTTCTTTTATGGAGGATCTAAGCAGAACCTCCATAAAGGAACATGTTTTGTTTGTGAAACATGTTTTGTTTGTTCAAGAATATCTTTCCTCCTTATTCTTGGCAGATATTTTTGTCTTATACTGTATAGAATTTTAAGTTGGCAGAATAGGCGGCCTTGGTACATAATTCAGCATACTGCCTAAAGTGAAAGTCTTGAGGCAATCGTTAAATATCTTTGCTTGACTGTAGATTCTTACACAAATCAGTATTCATATTTGTAAGTGATTTGTTATGTTCTGTGAAACCTTCGTGTAGTATGGTTTACTTTGGTGTAAAATTAAAATCAAGGTCCACGTGTTTAAGACTCTTTTAAGGGCATTTCCTATTGGAAGTACTGAACTCAAATGCCTTTTCATCTGTGAACAATATGTAGTGTGGAGAATGAATCAAGAGCTGTGGCAGGGCTTTATTGTATTTTATATTTAGTGTGCTTACCAAAAAGGAAATGATACTTATCTCTAATTCTCTACAAAGAACATTTTGATACCTGTTATATTACTCCAGTTTGAATCTAAAAGTAATCTTTACTTTTTAAGAAGTAGTGGACAATATCCTTTATTTACACTTACCCACACATGAAATAGACTTCTAACTAAATGTTAAACACACAGTAACATGGAGTCAGTCAGTATGTACTTATGAGGCAAGTGGCTTGTGCCAGTTTATAGGGAGATTTTTTTTTAAAAACATTAAAAAAAATTTTTTCAGTTATAATAGTGATATTCTGATGATTGCTAATTGAATAGTTACATGCATAATACTGAGGAGGTTGTGATTATGCAAAGACTTAGACAATAAACAGAATATGATGACTGGAAAAGTAAAGATGGTTCCAGGTCTCAGAAAGAGCATACGAAAAGAAGAAAAAGCATGGCATATTCAGGAAATGGCTGTAGACACCCTAGGAGGCATTTTGAGAATTAAACTGGAAAGGTAGCTTTGTGCAGTTATTCTTAATCCTAGCTATGTATTAGAATTATCTGGGTGTCTTTTTAAAATATACTGATGCCTAGAATCTTCTTCAGACCACCAGTTAAATCAGAATTTTTACAGTGTATCACTCAGGTATTAGTATTTTTAAAGCTTTCCAGATAATTTTAACCTGAAGACAAAGTTGAGAACCACTTGTTTAGGCCGTGAAAGGCCTTACAATGTTATGGCAAGGAGTATATGTTTAACTATTTGTTTATATTTTGCACTGGATGAAAACAAAACAAACAAAAAACCGTAACTTGCTAACAAGAGACACACCTTAGTATTAAAGATTCAGGACGAATTAAGTTGAAAGGATGGACAAAGATATACCAGGCAAACACCGATGAAAAGGAAGCTTCTGCACTATGTTAATTCAAGACAAAGGGGCCTACAAGGCAAGAATCATTGCAAGAATTTAAGAGACATTAAAGGCCATGTGATTTATAACAAAGTTGCTATTGCAGTTAAAAAATGGAGTAAATGGTGTTGGTTAATTGATAACCATGTAAGAAATTAATAAATCTTAACCTTTTCCTCATATTGTACACAGATTCGATTCCAGAAATAGATCAATAGGTGCTTTATGACAAAAGTTACACTGTGAAACAGTGGGAAAAGGATGTCTTTGCAATAAATAATGCTAAACAAACCTGAACCCTATCTTATAACATGCATAAAAGACAACTGTATTTGAATTGTGGCTGTAAATGTAAAAGGGAAAACAATTTTCTAGAAGATAATGTAAGCAAACATCTTTGTATCCTTGGAGTGGGGAACTATTTCTTTAACAGGACACATAAGATATTACCATAAAGGAAAAGATTATTTGGACTATATTAAAATTAAGAATATTTGTTAATAAAAAGTCACCATTAGAAGAGTGAAAATGCATTCCACAGGGTGGAAAAAGATATTTACAGCAGAGATAACTGGCAAAGCACTAATATCCAGAATATATAAAGAATTACTACAAATTAATAAGAAAAAGACAGCCCAATAAAAAAATAGGTAAGAGTTTTGAATAGAAACTTCATTTTAGAGGAGACTATCCAAATGGTCATCAAAGTATGAGAAGTTTCCCAATTTTAGTACTCATCAAGGGGATGTAATTTTAAACCACAGTAAGACACACTAACCACAATTGCTATTTATTTATTTATTTTGAAACAATATCAAATGTTGGTAAAGGATACACATTAAGCAGGAATTTCATTGGTGGGAGTATAAATTGGTATATCCAAGCTGGAGAACTAAAGTTGAATATACCTATACCCTGTTACCCAGTACTTCTCACTTCTAGCTATATACCCGGCAGAAATGTATGCTTCACGTATGCAGCAAAAGACTCAAATAAGGAAGTTTATTCTAGCATTATTTGTATTGGCCCCTAATTGGAGATAACCCAAATGTCCATCATTAGAATGGATAATTTGAGGTATATTCATATACTGGGATACCGTATAGCACAAATGAAAGAACTAAAGTTACATGCAGCAACATGAATGTTATGATTCCATTGCTGTAAAGTTCAAAAATAAGCAAAAGTAATTTGTGGTGGTAGAAGATACCTTTGAGTAGGAGCAATGGGGTAGTAATTTGGAAGAAACATGAAGGGAACTTTAGAGATGTGGATAATGCTTAGTTCTTGACCTTGGAGGTGGTTGCTCAGGTGTGTTCATGTGATGATGACTTGTCGAGCTTTATAACTTAAGCTTCTGAAAATGCTACATTTTAATTTAACAAGTTAAAATTCTTGGAAGTGTCCAACATTGTCAGGTGCCACAGAGATTTCAAGGGAAGATTGGGACTGAAACTCGTATTATAAAAACAAAACCCATTGCCGTTGAGTTCATTCTGACTCATAGTGACCCTATAGGGCAGAGTAGAATTGTCCCATAGGGTTTCCAAGGCTGTACTCTTTATGGAAGCAGACTGCCACATCTTTCTTCCATGGAATGGCTGGTGGGTTTGAACCACCAGCCTTTTGGTTAGCAGCCGACTGCTTAACCACTGCCCTAACAGGGCTCCTTGAAACCTGTATTGGGGGTTTGACAGTTAGGTCATTGCAGTCATGTGTCTGACATTTAATTTCATCATGCGTTTTAGTGATACATGCTGAGTCAAGTGCAATGATAGCTTTTCAGAACAGTTGTGTAACTTTTATGTCGTTGAGGTAGTTTATACACTTCAGGACAGAGTAGAATTGTCCATAGGTTTTCCAAGGAGCCACTGGTGGATTTGAACTGCTGACCTTTTGGTTAGCAGCCATAGCTCTTAACCACTGCACCACCAAGGCTCCTCAGAAATAATAATATGGGGAAATTTCTTTTGTCTTAAGTTGTTCTAAAATAGACACAATTAAGAATAACTCACTGCTTTTCTGATAGTATTTTTTTTTTTAATTCTCTAGTAAATCTCCAAGTGACCGTTAATAAAAAGAATAAAATATTTGATCTTTAGTTAGAAGTTATGCACTTATAATCATTCATACTTCGGTGCCAGCATTATTTATTATTTTTCAGTTCCAATTCATGCATCAGGGCACTAACCCTTATTTAAATTTCTAAGTAGATTAACTTATTATATATAGTGTTAGTAATGTATTGTTGTACTCTGTAATAAATAAGATAGGACATAATTATATTTTTGTGTTTTGTCAGCTGCTAAAAAAAAATATATATGTTATATCTATTTTTAGTCAAAAATTTTTCTTTATATACTTATGCTATTCTTGCTCCTTTTCTCTATTCTAAATTATCATAACATCTGTATCTTGCATAATTCTTCCTTTAGGCATTAGGGTGGCTAACATAAGACTTTTTGTTAGAAGACTTTTTTTAGTTGAACTAAAAATCCAATATTCAAAACTGGATATCCATATGCAAGACATCAAAGTTGGACCTCTGCCATATACATACAGTAGTTCAGAAAGGCTCAGTGACTTAAATATAAGAGCTCCAACTATAATACTCTTGGAAAAAAACATAAATCTGATGGCCTTGGATTTGGCACTGGATTTTCAGAAATGACACAAAAAGCATGAGCAACGAAAGAAAAAATAAATCGGACTTCATCAAAATTAAACTTTTGTGCATCAGAGGACATTTTCAAGAAAGTGAAAAGACAACCTACCGAATGGGAGAAGATAATTGCAAATTGTATATTTGATAAAGGTCTAATATCCAGAATATATAAAGAACTCATAACTCAATAACAAAAAGACCAAAAGCTCAATTGAAAAATAGGCAAAGCACTTAAATAGACATTTCTCCAGAGAAGATATACAAATGACCAACACACGGAAAAAGGCTCGACATCATTAGTCATTGTTGTTAGTTGCCATCAAGTCGATTCCAACTCGTGGCGACCCCATGTGTTACAGAATAAAACTGCTACATAGGGTTTTCTTGGCCATAATCTTAACAGGAGAAACCCTGGTGATGCAGTGGTTAAAGCACTTGGTTGCTAACTGAAAGGTCAGTGGTTGAAACCCACCTGCCGCTCTGTGGGAGAAAGATCTGGCATTCTTCTTTCACAAAGCTTACAGCCTTAGAAACCCAATGGGGCAGTTCTGCTCTACCCTGTAGGGTCGCTGTGAGTTGGAATCGACTCAGGGCAGTAGGTTTTGGTTTGGAATCTTAATGGAAACAGATTACCAGGCCTATTCTCCCTTGTATCACTGGATGGGTTTGAACCACCAACCTTTAGGTTAGCAGTCTTGTGCAAACTATTTGTACCACCTAGGGGCCTCCTTGGCACTATAGATCTATTGATCTTTAAAAACAGGTAAAACTAGATAGGGTAGATAGATGGATGGATAGATAGGTAGATATATAGATTATTTATATATGTATATATGTGTAGAGAGAGAGAGTGAGAGATACAGAGATATAGATAGAGCTAAAGAGAGAGAGAGAGAGAGATACCCAAAAAACCAAACCCTTTGTAATTGAGTCGATCCTGACTCAGCAACTGTATAGGACAGAGTAGAACTGCCCCATAGGGTTTCCAAGGAACTGCTGGTGGTTTCAAACTGCTAACCTTTTGGTTAGCAGCTGAATGCTTAACCACTGTACCACCAGGGCTCCAGATAGACAGGTAGATAGATACATAGATTAGATAGATAGATAATGAGAATTAATGTGTCTCACTTTGCCATACTTTTCCAGCCTGACATTGGCTTTTACAATTAGAAAACCTAAGTAGTTTTGATTGTTAAAATTTGTTAAATATTTTGTAATCATCAGATGAAAAATCAACTGTAGAACAGAAACCTTCTAAACCATCTGCTCCACAAGTCCCGCCCAAGAAGCCTACCCCACCCGCCAAAGCCAATAATTTATTGAGAGCTCCTGGAACAGTGTACCCAAAGCGACCTGAAAAACCAGTTCCTCCACCGCCTCCTATAGCCAAGTAAGTTTTCCCAGTTTTAAATTAGCCTATTGATTGGTCTGTCTTTGACCTAAATGCCTTTATAAATCCCAAATACTTTAAGTATAGCCATGTGCCGCATTACTTCCGCTGTGGCAGTGTCTGACCACGTGTATACATCCGTGGTTCAACCCCCATAAAGGCTGTTACATTAAAAATTTGAGGTACATACAATGGTTTGTAATAACAAGTGGGTGCTACTTTGCGATGTGCGTTAAAATGTTACTATTGTTATTACTACTGTATTATGTTAAAGATCTTTTAGAGTACGTGGAAGTGTTTCGTTAACGTTTTTTATGGATAGAAAGGTACGTTATGTACTATACATAAAGACAAACATTTGACTAACTGATATTAGATAACAAACTGTACCTAACTGTTCTGACTTACATACAAACTTGAGTTGCAGACAGATTTGGGAATGGGACTTGTTTGTAATCTGGAGACTGCCTGTATATAATAAGGTGTTCGCACAGTGTCCAAATCACATAACGTCCTATTTCACAGACTGTATTGTGGGTGTTAAGTAACACATGACAGTATTTTCTACTTTTTCTCTATAGTTTGAAATCATTCTGTATTAAATTCTGTTTTATATTCACTCTAGGTGAATACATATTAAAAGTTTTTACATTTCTGATTATACTGTGGTCAGCCTTAGGGCAGAGTTTTATATTTATAGAAATAATTTTACAGAACAGAAAGAAATCAGTGTTAAATACTATAAAATCTTTAATAGCACTAAATCACAATTTTTAAAAATGGTTGTATTTCACATACAAGTGATTTTTGTATATGTTTGTTTTTCTCATTTCAGGATTAATGGGGACGTTTCTACCATTTCATCAAAATTTGAAACTGAGCCAGTATCAAAACCAAAGGTAGATTCTGAGCAGTTACCACTTAGACCGAAATCAGTAGAGCTGGACTCCTTTGTAGTAAGGAGCCCAAAAGAAGCAGGTAAGTCAGCATGTGGAAAGGTGATACGTTAAAAAAGTTGTCACTATAGTTTTTAGAAACTATAAATAAGGAGTTTCTGTATACATTTTGTATGTGGTTAGATACAGTGGAAATTAATTGAAGTTTGTTTAAAATTTATATAGCCAAAATAAAATAAAGCTAAAAAAAGATAAATAGCCAAAGTGTAGTTATAGTTCATATAATTTTTTTTTTATTGGTCAGAAGATTGAGATAGATGTTAAAAGATCATCCATCTATTAGTCTATTCCTTCATCACAGAATTAACCATACCACCTAACTGAGGCACAAATAATTTTATTTTAAAAAATTTAAATAATGAGATGATTTTGTCCATTAGTACCAGCACTAGATAATGTTTTAAAAGAAGGTTTTTATTTCTACACTTACCTGCAAGATTGTTTTGTTTCCAATAAAAGAAAATAGGCTTTTTATGACTCTCTAATATGAATCAGCAGGCTTTACTTCTTAATTAAATGTTTTTCCGTAAGCTTTAGGAGTGATTTTTCAGGCCATTAATCATCTTTATATCTCTAGTCTGAACTTTTTCAGGTCTCTTGTACCCTTTAGTTACAAAATCCAAAACTTGAAACAGAGAAGTCTTGATAAAGATCTTATGTATTATGCAATCATTACTCTGTAGTGGTGGTTATTATTTTGTATAGTGCTTTGCACTTGTTTTTACTTTTTCAAAATGCTTTCTCATACTTATTTTATCTTTACAGTAACTCTAGGAGGCATATGACATTTTTTCCCTATTTTGCATCTAAACAAAGTAAGCTACGGACACATGAAATATCCAAGATCACAGAAATCAAAAGAGAACTCTTTGAATCCCCATTATATGAAGTGCTTTATGATATTCTTTAAATTTTTAAAACTCTGTCTTAATGTATTTTTAGCTTCAATATTAGCATTTCATATTTCTATTTCAACTTGAAGGCCAGTTACACTTAGATGTTTTTTGTGATCATATTGTAATATGTGCTATAACATTTCAGTTTTTTTCAGGTGATTTTATTTTTTCTCTCTCTTTTCAGTTTGCCAGTGCAAAAGCTCTGACTTAAGCATGGCCTCTTTCATTCTTTTAATTTGAATGATTTTTAGATTCTTTCCTTATACATTTTATACTGCCTGCTCTGGATAAAGCCATATTCATTACTAATTTCTGGTAATTGAGATGTTGGTTGGATTATAGAGGCATTCACTCAAGTATATTCAGTATGTTTTTAACTGGCAAGAGTCGTTCTTACTTACTTAAATGGAAAAAAAATCATGTCATGGCTTTTAAAAAAATCCCGTATTTCCTTTTATTGAGATTAGTGGTAAAAATAGGATTCTATCAGTTTATGCTATGTTCTATTACGATTTAAAGTATAGTTAGAAATCTGTTTTCAAAAGTAATAGTTGGAGGAAAAAAAATGAGTTGCACAGTTGTAACTCTGGAAAGCAAAAAAAAGTTTTTTTTTTTATTTATAATTTTTGTTGTGCTTTAAGTGAAAGTTTACAAATCAAGTCAGTCTCTCACACAAAAACTTATATACACCTTGCTACATACTCCCAGTTACACTCCCCCTAATGAGACAGCCCGCTCTCTCCTTCCACTCTCTCTTTTTGTGTCCATTTCGCCCACCTCTACCCTCTCATTTCCCCTCCAGGCAGGAGATGCCCACATAGTCTTAAGTGTCCACCTGATCCAAGAAGCTCACTCCTCACCAGCATCCCTCTCCAACCCATTGTCCAGTCCAATCCATGTCTGAAGAGTTAGCTTTGGGAATGGTTCCTGTCCTGGGGCAACAGAAGGTCTGGGGGCCATGACCACTGGGGTACCTCTAGTCTCAGTCAGACCATTAAGTCTGGTCTAAAAAGAAAGATATTTTGAACTTCCATAATTTTTTTTACCCTTTATCACAAAAGTCCTCAATTTTGACAGAAAGGAATAATATTTAGAGCCTGTGTTTATCTGTTGTTTTGTGTCATTCTTAAAGATTTCCTTTATTAAGTTTATATCAAGGTAGTGGAAATTTAAAATAATTTTTTTTTAGATAAAAGAAGTTTTCACTTAAAAAAAAATTTCCTGTATACAATCATCTCCTTTCATCTCCTTTGCTACATTTCCAGGAGAAATAACACTTACACCAATGTCAAATTATTGGTAGTCAAAGAGTTCTTTTTTTGTTTTTGGTCCCTAGTTCTGTCTTAACTTACATCTATAGCCATTATTTAATTTTTATTTAAAAAAAAAAAACAAGTAAACGTTGTGGAGCAGTGTTTGAAGACTTATACATTTCTGGTCTATTTTTTTTCTTCAAATAAATAAGAAAATTATCCAGAGATGCTAGACTTATAAAAAATCAAACCCACTGTCACTGAGTGGATTTTGACACATAAGCGACCCCTTAGGACAGAGTAGAACTGCCCCATAGAGTTTCCGAGAAGCAGCTGGTAGATTCAAACTGCCGACCTTTTGGTTAGCAGCTGAGCTCTTAACCATTGCACCACCAGGGCTCCTCTAGACTTATAGAAGGTCAGAAAATTTTGTCTATAACCCATTCCAGCTAATGGCCAAACTGCTGTTTTTATTCCATCCACTGGTTGTCTTAATTTATATTTTTATGGTGAGCTATTTAAAAATAATATTTGGCAAATTTTTCTTTTATGATAGCATAGAATCAAAACTGCCTCCTTTATCGTAATTATTTTCATGCGCTAAAGTCTAAAACTTGACTAAAAGGTGGTTTAATTTCAGTTATAACTATATTATGAAATGTTACTCTATTGATTTATTACTCTGGCCTCTAAGAGTAAAGCCCTAGGTTATACTTCGGAAGCTGTCTTGTTCAGTGAGTAATTGGCTTCATTTTAGCTTAATGTATAATGAAGTTAATGCTGACCATGGTTTTTCCTCTTGTAAGACAAAGGAATAAATCTAAAACTCAGTACACACGTTATATAAATTTAGATAACCTGCAATAATTATATACTAATCATTGAAATTATTCTACTCATTCTACAACTGTTCCTTTTCCCTGCTTTGTAAAATAATTTTTTTGGTTCAGTCTTTTTTCTAGACATTCCTATCCTTGACTTTTCTTTCCAGATTTTGTTTCCTAGCCTGTTTGCCATGTTTTCCTTACGTGTCAGGAAAGTATCCTACCCTTCTCCATTTTGGTAAGATGACAATTTTTAAAAGAAATCAATATAAATAGGTGGTGCACACTGATTTTTTTTTATTTGTAATTTTATTGAAAGTGTACATGTTTGTCTGTGTATTTATTCTAACCTTTTTGGTTTTCCATTTTATAAAATGATATTCATTTTGGAAACATTTTCCAATTAGTTTCAAATAGTCTCTTAATAAATTTTATTTTTTTAAATTGGCATACTGTAAAGGTCAGTTTATTTTTTCTAAAAATTGGATGTTTTGTTTTGTTTTCTTTAATTCCATGGCCTCTTAGTTAATATGCAGAAATGTAAGTGGCTGGCAGAATGACAGTGTGATTCCAAGTTACATGATTGCCATATATTTTATGCCATGTATACAGTGTAAATCCATTGTTTTCACTCTTAGGTAAATTTAAAAGTATTCAGATACATCATGCATCCAAAATGTGCACTGTTTGATTTTTACTAACCTAATGACTTAAATGGAGAACCTGAGAGACTTTTAGAATAGTAAAAATATTTGTCTTGTTGTTATAGCCCAAAACTGGATGTATGGCTGGCATTTTACATGAGCATGGTATATAATTTTATAAATCTACCTTTTTTTACCCCTTTCAGTTTCGTTTGTCCTCATCTCTTGTTGTGTTTTCATTTTCTTTCTGCAAATTGCTTAAATATGCATTTGAAAATAATCTCCACAGGCCAAAATGATTATATTTCTGAAGGTTGTCAATACACACTTAACATTTACTAAAAAGCAGTCTTTACTATAGGATATTTTTTAACATATCTTTTTAAAAACTGTTTTCTTCGTTTATGGTATTTATAAATAAAATGACATATATTAAAATATGTATTAAGTTCAAGATCTTCGGGATTGTATAATGCATTTACCATTAAAGCCATTACATTTCTTATTATGGTTAATTGCATTTTATTATTACTTACAATTATTGAAAGACTCAAAAATTAAACCGACTATATTAGAGGGTCTCTTGCAATATATTACCTTAGTGACTTAATCCACAATGTTGTAACACACAAAATGATCTTAGGATGTGAAGATGGAAGGGAATGGACAGCATTCAACAAAAAGTTTCAGTTGTAAAATGCGTATTGCCAGACAGTGATGCCTTTTTCTCTGCCTTACCTTTGTGCCCTCCATCCCTGTTCCCCACCCCCACTCCCCCCAAAGAAACCTCTAAAGAAATTACTTTGAATATGAAAGTAGTTTAGTAAACTTTGAGGGTGGTAATGAATACTACTTTTAGATCTCTTTAAGAAATAACATATCACTGAGTTGGGACTTCTAAATATTTGACAGGAAGTTTTATAACTATTCAGGCAAGTGGCAACTTGAAGAATGAATTCAGAACTGGCACGGTCCAAAGATGTCTGCTGCCATGTAGAACATCTTGGCTGTGGTTAATATTTATATTGGAATCTGGACTAAAGGAAGATTATATTGACAATGGAAGTGTCTGGAGTTTACCTTTAGTATTCTTGTATAGATAGCTGGGCTTCAGAATTGAAGATGAACTCCTTTAGTAAGATTTTTTCGGATAATCTAGAAGAAAACAAAGTATTATACGCCACTGTTTCAAAGATACAAATTTGTCCTTAAGCAAGGCGATGATCTTTGTAGCATTTTCCGTTGGTGTCTGATTTCTCTTAGATTTATAACTGTTATGAGTTCTAAACATGATAATGTTTAAGTACAGGTGCAGTGAACCATAAACAGTTTGGGTCCCAGCTATAATATACTGTGCACATACATGTATATACAGATAAAGACACATTAAATTATGTTTTCACTTTACATTAAGAAATGCAAATGGGATGCAGCAGGGTGCCAGGTACTTAAAAATTTGAATATTAATATACTTCCTGAAGTTTAAAGCAAGTTTTATTTGTAAGTTTTCTGATAGAAAAAAATTTTTTTTCTGATAGTTATAATTAATTATGAATTTAAGAAGTAGAACATGTAATTTTACAAGCAAGAACTTAAGATGACAGTTTTTTATGCTACCACCAGTCATAGTGCAGATTTCTGTCGCTATTCTTTGTATCTTTCAATAAGAACTTTTTGTTGAGGTCTAAGTCTCTATTAGAAGCACAAGGTTTATACTGTTATAAAGCCTTAGATTGTGAAAGGATCAGGTGAAGAGGATGTTTGTTTTTAAGGGTGAGTGTGGTTTTCCAAATGCATATGAAAAGCACAGTTTAACTTGTTAAGTCATTAATAGTAGTGGTACTCTTAAACATTGTTTTTTACCTTTTAAAATGTGCGGTTATCCGTTAGTAGGTATGTTTATTTTTATTCTCTAGATCTTGTAAATTTTGATGATATAGCATCCTCAGAAAACTTACTACATCTCACTGCAAATAGACCTAAGATGCCTGGACGAAGGTTGCCTGGTCGCTTCAACGGTGGACATTCTGTAAGTTGTTATCACTGTCACAAAACACAGAGAATTTATCAAATCCAGAGTACGTCTGAAGAAAAGAATGAAAGAGGATTTATAGCTCCACTAAAATATAAAAATCAGAAAGATAACTATATACCCAAGTGGCAAATACTTGAGCGTGAGGATATACAAAGGCAATAGATAGTTCCATTTCAACGAGGCCTGAAAACAGGGAGTTGTCACGAGAGCATAACCACAGAGCACAGGGTCAGAAAGGGACAGGGGGCCTGTTTTAATCCTCCTGTCCAATATTAATGATTACAGTTGAGCAGTAGATACTCACTTTAGGGGGAAAAAAAAAATTTTTTTCCCCCTGAAATATTCATTCTTTTTATAGTAGTTGTCCTGGTTTCTAATGTGTAATTTCTTTTTATGCTTTCTATGCATTGCCTGGGATACTGATAGCACTTTAGTGTTAGTATATTAGCTCTTAAGTAGTATGGTACTTCCCAAATTATCTAACTGGAAAAAAATTTTTGTCACCAAGAGGCAAGTTGTTTTTGCCATCAAGATATGCAAATGTGTTATTTAGCTTCAAATTATGTAGTCCTGTTAACGGTAATGGAATATCAGGAACAGTAACAGCTGAAAACAAAGGAATATAAGTCACTTGTTTTATTATCCAAATGCTTACTACCTTTTCCTTCTTTGGTGTATTCCGTCTCTTGATTTTAAAAAATCACTAAGCCAACTCAAAGCCCAGAAAAAATCTTGAAGTTACCAAAAGAGGAAGAAGATAGTGCCAACCAAAAGCTACCTGAATTTAAAAAGGATACAAGCTACTCTCCAAAGGTGAGGTGATGGTAGTTTAAAATTTGTATAATTTCTATAATTCTTTGTTAACGTCAGAATTTTGCAATTTAAAGTATCCTTCAAGAGAAACTATTCTTTAAGAAATAAAATAATTTCTGCTAAAATTTGAGAAATTTGTCACACAATTCTCTGCAGATTTTTTAAAGAATGGCTTATATTATTTTAACCACTGCACCACCAGGGCTCCGTAAGAATGGCTTACATTATTTTAAATGAATAATATAAATGTTATATAGATTCATATTTTTTTAAGGCATAGATCTATGTATCAGTTTCATTTTGCCATTAAACACATGCGCTTATGGTCAGAAAATTTACTCTTTACCTAGCTTAGTGCTAGGCACCGCAGTAAACACTCAGTGTATAATGGAATGAGAGATAGAATAAATGAATCCTTCTGTCTGTTATACACTTGTTAAGATAAGGACGCCGTGAGTCTGAGCCAACTCAAAGGCAACTAAGAAGATTCTTTCCTAAACTCTTCCCATTTTTATTTAAGATAGAATTACCAAAACGGAAACACATCTAATATTTAAGAAAGTCATGTTTCCTCCTAAATTATTCCTCAGTTTTATTCTAGGTCATTTGGCTACTTTTTCAGTTAATTGAATATACTAAATCTGATTCTCTCAGCTTTCAGCAGTTCATTGAAATTTTATTAAAATGATTTTCTGTTGTTTTAGTAAAATAGTAAAAGATGTCAGGCCGTGGATACTTTTTTAATGCTTCTTGCACATATTTACAAAATTTTTCATAATTACTTTTAAGTGAAGCTGTTTGGATTATTAAACATTAAATATTTAATATGTAGGAACAAAACAAACTCTTAATAATGCTGGTAGATTCTTGCTTCTAGGCAAAAACCATTCATAAGATAAATCTGTGGGGTTTTTTTTTGTTTTTAAATAAAACCCCTGGCATTTCTCATAAAAACTATTTCACTTACTAGTGATTACAAAATTATTCTTTGGTTATCCAGTTAAGAAAAGCAAACTGCTTTTTGAAGTGTGAAATTTACCTTTTTTTCCTGAAGTCTCTGTTTAATCATGTATCTTTTTAAGTATAATAGTAAATATGTAAATAATGCCATTAAAAAACTTAAAAAAAAATCTTTTCAGCCATCTGCATACCTTCCAACACCTGCAAATGCTTCTTCTAAACCAAATATGGCTGCTTTCCTAACTCCATTAGAAATCAAAGCTAAAGCAGAAACAGTTGATGGGAAAAAAAATCCCCTGGACGAACTCAGAGCACAGGTTATTGAATTACTCTGCATTGTAGAAGCACTAAAAAAGGATCATGGGTAAGTTGTCCTTATTTTCTTCTTTAATGAGTACTACTTAAAGAATTCTTTCAAACCGTATCTAGTAAAGATGTCCTCTGCCAGATCTCTGGTAAGAACAAGTATGTTTTCAAAAGAAATTTTCATTAGTGGTACTTTTGTCCTTTTGGCAAAAAGCTTGATTTGGAAAACTTGTTCCAGTAGCCCAATTATGAAAAAGGTATGTATGTACCTATAATTTTAGTCTAGATATCTTTTGGTCAGACATAGAGGTTAATTATTCTTGAAAATATTAGGAAAAGCCATATTACGTTTTGGATATGATGTGTATCTATGTTTATATTCCTCTTATCAGATCAGTTTTTATCACTGGTCCTTCTAGGGTTGAGTTGTGTGTTTATAATATGAATGGGTTGACATAGATGATCTCTAAGGCTGTTCTCTAAGATATACTCTAATTGAAAGTTAGGGGCTTTTTAGAATGAAAGTAAATTTTAAATATCACAAAGCTCCTTTTTTTTTTTTTTAATGAAGTATAAAAGTTCAGAGAGATAAAGGTGTTAAGATTACACAGCTCTTAAATGGTAGAGCTAGAACTGAAACCCATATTATCTACTGGTTTAGAGATCTTTTCTACAACCACTAGTATTTAAATTTTATTTTAAAATTTGTTAACATTTAAAAAATCATCCTGTAAAAACCCAATGGGTAAAACAGATCAAAGAACATTAATCAAGTTGAACCAAGGCTCAGGATTCAGGTTCTTTTGCTGCTCTCTTCCTGTTCTTCCTCTGAAGCCTCTAAAAGAATTCAGTGGAATACGGCATGAAAGTCATTGATAGATTCCATGCTGCCTCTGAGCCTGGTTTTACCATTCCACCTCTTCCATTCTCAGTTGGCATAAAACCAAAACCAAACCCATTGCCGTCGAGTTGATTCTGACTCATATGAGTCAGTTGGCATAGAGTTCTTTATTACCAACAATACTGAGATTAACAGTATGAGGTATTTGTAGTTTGCAGAGCACTTTTACAAACATCTCTTAGATGTAAACAAAAAAAATGTATCTTGAGTGACTACTTTTAAAATATATATTACACTAGTAGAGTTTGTAATTTGGTACATGATGGGTCTTTCTTCAGATTTTTAGTTTCCCTGTTTCAAATCCAGCAGCTTTTTCCCCAGAGTCTATAATATACACATTATAAACAGCCTGTAATTTCATCCAACTGGTAAATATTTATTATGCACCCTCATGTACCTGTTAGAAAACGCTCCTGACTTACTGATTTTGTCGTTTTGCATTTTTTATACCAAGTGTACTGTTTTATGAACTAATTGCATATGCAAGTTGCTTGTATGTGCTCTTAAATTAGCTATAGAATGAATAAAATATTTGTTTTATATATATTTAAAAACAGGTTTATTTACATATCTTAGATATTTTAGAAGTTTTTTCAAAGGACATTTTCAAGTTCTTTGTCTCGTAAAATGAAATGAATGACAATTTACTTTGAGTCTGACAAAGAAGAGCCGGAGAAAGGATAAATATTATGCTGGTGTATATTGATAGAGAAATACTGTACAGCAGGAAAAATAAATTGTGGCAATATACATTAACATGGATTAATCTGAAAAATGGGAAAAAGCAAATCAGAAGAATATGTACAATATTATTTATATAAAGTTGACAGCAGACAAAACCAAACAATATATTGTTCAGGGTATATTTGTATATGTGGCAAAATTAGAATGCAAAAAAAAAGCAAAGAATAATAAATACAAAACTTGAGATGGTGGTTTCCTAGGGAGGAGCAGGGAGAATGGGATTGAGGACTGTGTCTTGGGGTAGCAGAGAGAGCAGTAATATTTTATTTCTTAAGCTGACTTGGAGTTTGTAGAGTTTTGCTTTAGTATTATTTTATTGTAACTTATAAATACATAAATATTCATGTATTCGATATTAGAGTCTAATATGTATAGAACAAGTCATTAAAAAATTGAGGGAGATTGACATGGAAAAATGTGAGTAAGATTGACAGAGAAATACATCAGTAATGTGTTCTTAAATAGAAAAGTTACAGAACAAGATGTATAGGTTGATATCCTGTTCTTGTAAAAACAGCACTTTGTATAAAAATTGTGCATTTGTAAATGTGCTTTTAAAAAAGAGCAATAAAAATATGAGAGTGGTACTAAATTATCAGATCAAAAAGTAATAATACTTAGAATAATCTAATACTATTATAAATACAGAGAAATATACATGTAGATATACAATTAATGTATAATAAACTCAGAGTATAGATTGATTGGCAAAAAGCATTATTTAATTTAGGGATAACTTTATAGGAATATAGGGTCGCTATGACTCAGAATTGACTCGACGGCAGTGAGTTTGGTTTTTTTTTTGGTTTTTATGGGAGTATGAAACTAATCAGCTTGGATGAACATTCTAATGCCACATAGGAAAATAAGTTCTAAATAAATTTGAGTTTAAATTATTATTTTAAAAATTATAATCAGTAGAAAGCTGTAGAGAATTTATCCCCGAAAGCTTCCTTTCTTTCTCATGTATTCTTTCCTTTCAGAGCATCTCATGAGTTTCTCAAGCAGTTCTTTGTAAAATACTCTTGAAGAGACTTTTTCTAGTATATGTCAGGAAGTTGAACATGTCCATCTTTTGACTTAGGAATTTTATGTACTGAAACATTCATGTTGTTGTATAAAATCCCTCTTTCTCCTCCTTCCCAACCAAAATAAATATACATACACCCACCCACCCACCCCCCTGGATATTTGAATGCCCAAAAGCAAATTTGATAAATAGGAACATTTTAGCAACATGAACATGTTTTAAAATAATTTGTAAAAGGCATAATACAGACTATATACTTATAGCTATTGAGAGAAAAAAGACAATGTAAAAATGACATGAGGGGAGTGTCTGACCACCTCTAGCTTCACAAGGGGAAAGGAGAATCAAGGTCAACAGCCCAGGGCTGATTCCTGTGAGGCGGAGGTCAGACGTGCCTCCTGTCTTTGCCATCTTTACCAACTCTGACACCACCTGTCCCTCCCACAGCATTCTACTTCTCTTCTCGTTTCTATAATTCATTGCATAGGCCACATAGAGCTCACAGACAATATTCACAATTATGGGGTTTATTAGGGAAGTAACAGGCTACAATTCAGGCTTGGGAACACTCAGGATACAGTTCTTCCATCAGGATAGCCCCTTTTCAGCGGTGCCCACAGGTACACCTTTCTCTGGCCCTAGGCCTCTGCCCTGCTCAGGCAATTGTTACAGAGCTCTTTTAACTCCTGCCAGTAAGTGCCCAGAGGCACCCCACTCCACCAGTAAGCGTTGGCCCAAAGTCAGTCAGCTTTCTCACTCCGTGGGCTGGGAAGCCCACTGTGCGGTCTCTTGCTGCCATTTCTCAGCCACCACTTCTCGCCGTCTTCAGGGTTACAGCTCGCTCTCTGTCTCCTGGGTACAGGAGCTTCTCAGAGCAGGGATCCCTAGTTCAAAGGATGTGGTCTCTGCTCCTGGCTGTTCTTCCTTGGTGGTGGTGGAATCCTTTCCCTGCTCTGGAATTGGCTTTTAAGGCAAACCTGACCAGTCCTCTTGGTGAACCACAATTGCCTTATTTGCACAGTCCCACTCAATCACTTGCTTGGAATTACAAGACCATGGCTAGAAAGGCCACATAAAAGCTATCCTTTGCTCCACAAACCAAAACCAAACCTAGTGCCATCGGGTTGATTCTGACTCATAGCGACCCTATAGAACAGAGTAGAGCTACCCCATAGAGTTTCCAAGGAGTGCCTGGAAGATTTGAACTGCTGACCCTTTGGTTAGCTGCCGTAGCACTTAACCACTACGCTACCAGGGTTTCCCCATTGTACCACAGACTGTATAAAAAGGTAGAAGGGAGCACAGAAAAATGAAAATATGAGTTAAGGAAGAGGGATTACTGGCTGAAGTTTTTCTATTTCTTTATTGCTTTGGTTATTCAATTTTAATGTAATATTTAAAAAAGACAGTGGAAACATCAAATTCAGGTATCTTATTAAATAAACTGTAATTTGCCTTGTACTGTGACATGTGCTGACACATTCATTTTACCAAATTGTTTGAGCTCTGGAGTTTCCAGCCTAGGAAATGGGTGCTAACTGAATATGCAGTTATTGTTATTTGTTTAAGCATGAGCTGCTTTGTATAAATTTCCTTACCTCAGATAGCTTTGCCACGGTTTTATGGAGTTTTTAACTGTCATATTGAACCATTCATACCTAGAGAATATGAAATTTTTCTGTCAGCATGGCTATTACCCTTATAAACATTTCCCTTTGTTTTGGCAGGCTAGGCAACAGAGATTCTGTTAACTTTAGTCAAATATATTGTTTCATCGAAAGAGTTACCACTAATAAATACTTTATTTTTAGGAAAGAACTAGAAAAACTACGAAAAGATTTGGAAGAAGAGAAGGCGATGAGAAGTAATCTAGAGGTAATTCAGTTTTCCCAGTATTGAGATTTTAGTCAGCATAAACTGGATGTTTTTTTTCTCCAACCCAGCTGGTGATTGATTTCACTAAAAATTATGCTGCCCTGCTTCAGTTGGACACTCCCTGCTGCCTCATAGCCATTTAATTAATCTCTTGTTGACTCCCTGTCACATTCCATTCATTCATTCAGCACTAACTTTCTTAGGCACCGTGTGAGGAATTTGGTTATCTACTAGTGAATAAAACCTTTTTTTTTTAAGTGAATAAAGCTTACATGGCCCTTGCCTCTTGTGAGTCTCAAGCTCCAGATCTTTTGCTTACAACACTGCTTCCTCCTTGAGCTGTATGTAGTTCTCTTTTCTTCATCATTTGTCTTCATTTGTTTACTTCTTTCTGCATATCTTAGAGAAAGTCGTGCCCTGCCATTTTTCAGAGACTCTTCCTGTTCTTCATTTAAGTATTTCATATCCTTCCCTTGCCTCATTACTTAGCCTTTTTCTTTTGTCAGAATTATAGAACAGAGAGAACGTGGGACTTGCATTTGAAAGACTAGAGCTCCAATTCTGATCACAATAGTGACTAACTTTGAGTTCTATGAGTCAATTAGATTTAACACTTTCTGCGTATTACCTCATTGGATACACATAACAAGCTGTAAGGTTTATTGTTCATATTTTAAGGATAAGGAAACTTGGGTTTAGAATTAAGTAACAGCAGTGGGGTTGAAATTTTTAACAGGAGCAGCCAGACTTTTCAGAGTCTTTGCTCTTAGGGATTAAGTTATATACTGTACTGCTTTGGGTAAGTCACTTAACCACCTTTAGCTTTAGTTGTTCAGATAATATATGGGAATGTAATTTATAAGTTATCAAATACTTCACTTTTACATTTGAAATATCCCCTGTATTGGTTCTTTTCTGGCTATCTATGAAAATACTAAAAATTTTCACTTATTCAAAAACAACCCCACCTTTCAGGCTCATCTGCCTTCTTGATCGGCTGTAGTGCTTTTCTTTTTTCATTTAGGATTCATTTGCTGTAAAACAAAGCAAAGAGCCAACCAGACAATAGCCTACATTCGTGCCCTCTAATTCTTCACCTTCAATTTAGTGCTTAAGTGCATTTTAGGTTTACTGATGCCAAATCCAGTGTTTCTTCTTCAGTTTCTGCAACATTTCACATTTTTACCACTGCCACCTTTTCAAAGGTGTGTCTTGGTTTGTGCGATAGTGCATTCTTCTGTCTCCAACTTCTCTACCTCCTTTTCCTTTCTTATAACCTGAATATGGGTGTTTCTTCAGTACTGTTTTTGGCCCTCCTGTCTGCACATTCACTCTGATTATCTAAACCCATGAATCTAGTGATTACCATATTTCACATAAATAATGTGCATCTTCTGTGCTTGTGGGCTGTGGGGGGTGAAGGGGAGGTATTTTTGTACCGTACTGTGCTAATTTTTTTTTGCACCAACATGTGGAACAGGATTGACATGAGGCACTTGTGAGGGTGCCTTGTGGGGAGGGGGGAAGGATGTGGCCAGCAAACCAGTGCAGAAGGTACGTGTTATTTGTGTTAAAATATGGTAGTTCTATGTATTCCCCCTCTGTACCTAACTCTTCTGCTCCCGGCTTCTATCCTATGTTTCTAGGTATTAAGCCCCTCTGGATGTTCCACTGGGAACTTAACACTTAGCATGTCCTCAATTCCTCATCTTCCTTTTCTGTTCTTCCTGATTTTCTGTTTCTGCTAATGCACGTGTGTTTTCTTTTAGTCTGTTCTTTCAGGCCTATTAGCCTTCTCTCTCTCTCTCTCTCTTTTTTTTTTTTTTCATTATTTCTGTCCTGTTTAGCTTGCTCTAACCTCTCTCATTCTTAAATTAATCTTTTCTTGGTCAGATTGCCAAATGAAGTTCAGACTTCTTCAGTGGCCCTTTATTTCCTGGTTCTAGTTCATCTTTCTCTCCTCACTTTCTAAACCTCGATTGTGCCTTGTAGTTGATTAATCTGATTTTATTCTTGCTGTATTCTCCTGAATTGTCCTTTTTTCCTCATCTTCTCATGCTCACATTCTATAGATTCTCAAGGCCCAGCTTATACTGTCACTTTTATTAAGTTAGTATCAGTCTTCCTCTAATTAAAAGTAGTTTTGTCTCCCTTCAGATGTGTCCATGAGTTGGAGTCAACTCAGTGGCAACTGATTTAGTTAGTTTTGTAAGAGATGTATAAGTAATACTTTTCTATCTTATTACTATTGTGTACTTACTTAGTTCCTCTCTAGACTGTAAGAGTGGGGTAGGATCCTTGTCTGTTTCATCTTTGCCCATAGATAGATCATAGCACGGTGCTATAGAAGTAATAGTTATCTAATTATTGCTGAATGAATGTTAAAGGATACATTTTGAAAATGTCTCAAATTCATACTGTGTAGCATGTACAGTTGAGAGATTTTTAAAAAATGTTTTTTGGCTTTTAATTCCTTATATTTTATGCACACACACTTATATTTATACATGGAAATAAGGCAATTACCTTATTACAAAGCAATAGAAAATAGTGTTGTGCTTAGTATGCATGTACAATTTAATTTGTCTTATGAGTTATGACAGGAATCAAATGAACTATTTCTATTTTGAGCTATTTGATTTGATTCAGTTTACTAATATATACATTCATTATTTCTGCAAAGCCAACAGATACTTGGTTGACTTGTATCTCATTGAGTTATAACTTTTTTTTTCCTAATGGGAAAAGTTTGACCCTTGTATTTGTAAAAGCACACTTAATAAGGCATTAAAGTCTTAAGATCAGATATTAAAACGAAAACTGTTTCCCCAAACATTATAAAGGTACTACTTTGTACTATTTGTTAACAGTGTACAGTATTAAACTATACTGGAGAGTGATAAAAAGGACTAAAAATGAACAATAAATGTAGAAGTGCTAGAAGAGAAACTCTAGCAGTATAAGTATTTGCTGATAACTACATTTATGTCACAAATTGCAGTCTATAAAGAGAATTACTGACTTTGTGTATGTTGTTGTTATTCCCAGTCCCTTCTCCCTCTTCTACCAGTTTTTTTTTTTCTTACTGCTTTCCATGCATCCTTGCCTATTAAGTTGGTACAGTTGGTTAATGTATCTTTGGAATAGAGACAATAACAGCACATCAGGATGAAGACTGAAGTATCTTGTCTCAATTCAGTTAAAGACTAAGGCTTGTCCCAAACCTGTGCTGCTAAATTGGTAGCTAATAATCATATTAGTAAAAGAATAATACCAGGAAAGATGCTGAAATTAGCAAACCATTCTTGTTTGGTTGGAATCCTTTATGAGATTATGGCCATATCAAAATTATACTTTTTGACCATGGCAAAGTGCTAATCATTAATAAATGACTATTTGTCCGAGGGAAACCCTGATGGCATAGTGGTTAAGAGTTTGGCTGCTAACCAAAAGTTTGGCAGTTCGATTCCACCAAGTGCTCACTGGAAACTCTGTGGACAAGTTCTGCTCTGTCCTATAGGGTCGCTATGAGTTGGAATCAACTTGATGGCAATGGGTTTGGTTTTTTGGTTTTATTTGTCAGAGATTAGCCATAGCATGCATTGTTTGTGTATATTGAAGATGGTGGTGATGTCAGGCGAAGGCAAGGCCTACTTATTTCCATGACACATGCAGGCAAAGGTCAAAGATGATTAAAATACTAAATAAATGGAAAGAGAATACAGAAAGCCTGGGCTTTGGAGCCCTAGACCTTACCAATGCAAGTCCTATGTCATTTGCTTAGCATGGAAACATTGGCACGCTACTTAATCTCTTCGAGCCTCAGTTTAACCATCTGTAATATATCAAAATTAAATAGTTCTGTGTAGTTATTGTGAAAATTTAATGAACTTAAAGAAGGAAAATCTGATTTCCTTCTTAGTTCCTTAAGTTGTGAATTTCTGTTAAGTGAAAGATGCCTTCTGCCTAATGGTGGGAATATCTTCAATATATTGACTGAGTCTTAGAGGTATTCCTGGGCTATGAAGATAATTTAATCTAAAACATATGGGTTACAAATGGGGAAACTAAGACTAAGGTTAAGTGATTTAACCTCTTAGTGAAAACATGGAACCAACCTGGCCCTTTCTTTATTCTTTTTACTGTTCTGTACTGTCCCCCTTGATTAATTGCAGTTCCAGTTACATTTCTTAATTTGGTTTCAAGGATTTGTAGGACTCTAATGTTTTTTAGTAGTTCTTTTCAAATACTCCTATTACTTAACATTGTTCTGGCTGAAAGAACTACAGTTGCTTTTTTCTTGTTGTCACCTACCATTGTTGTTGTTGTTGTCGTTAGGTGCTGTCGAGTCAGTTCCAACCCATAGCGACCCTGTGGACAACAGAACGAAACACTGCCTGGTCCTGAGCCATCGTTACAGTTGTTGTTATGCTTGAGCTCATTGTTGCAGCCACTGTGTCAATCAATCCACCTCGCTGAGGGTCTTCCTATTTTCCGCTGACCCTGTACTCTGCCAAGCATAATGTCCTTCTCCAGGGACTGATCCCTCCCGACAACATGTCCAAAGTATGTAAGGTGCAGTCTCGCCATCCTTGCCTCTAAGTAGCATTCTGGTTGTACTTCTTCCAAGACAGATTTGTTTGTTCTTTTGGCAGTCCATGGTATATTCAATATTCTTTGCCGACACCACGATTCAAAGGCGTCAATTCATCTTCGGTCTTCCTTTTTCATTGTCCAGCTTTCACATGCATATGATGTGATTGAAAAAACCATGACTTGGGTCAGGTGCACCTTAGTCTTCAAGGTGACATCTTTGCTCTTCAACACTTTAAAGAGGCCCTTTGCAGCAGATTTGCCCAATGCAATGCGTCTTTTGATTTCTTGATTGCTGCTTCCATGGCTCTTGACTGTGGATCCAAGTAAAATGAAATGCTCAACAACTTCAATCCTTTCTCTGTTTATCATGTTGTTGCTCACTGGTCCAGTTGTGAGGATTTTTGTTTTCTTTGTATTGAGGTGTAATCCATCCTGAAGGCTGTGGTCTTTGATCTTCATTAGTAAGTGCTTTAAGTCCTCTTCACTTTCAGCAAGCAAGGTTGTGTCATCTGTATAACGCAGGTTGTTAATGAGTCTTCCTCCAATCCTGATGCCCCGTTCTTCTTCATATAGTCCAGCTTCTCCTATTATTTGTTCAGCATACAGATTGAATAGGTATGGTGAAAGAATACAACCCTGACGCACACCTTTCCTGATTTTAAACCAATCAGTATCCCCTTGTTTTGTCCGAACAACTACCTATTGATCTATGTAAAGGTTCCTTATGAGCACAATTAGGTGTTCTGAAATTCCCATTCTTTGCAATGTTATTCATAATATGTTATGATCCACACAGTTGAATAACTTTGCATAGTCAATAAAACACAGGTAAACATCCTTCTGGTATTCTCTGCTTTCAGCCAGGACCCATCTGACATCAGCAACGATATCCCTGGTTCCACGTCCTCTTCTGCATCCGGCCTGAATTTCTGGCAGTTCCCTGTCTATATACTGCCGCAGCCATTTTTGAGTATTCAGCAGAATTTTGCTTGTGTGTGATATTAATGATATTGTTCTATAATTTCTGCATTCGGTTGGATCAGCTTTCTTGGGAATAGGCATAAATATGGATCTCTTACAGTCAGTTGGCCATTATAAGAACTTTTTGTGACGTTTTCATCTCTTTTGGACATTTTTCATCTTTATTACACCGTGGAAATAAAATCTAGAAATTTGAAAGTATGATCAGATCTTAATGACATAGAATAAAATCAAGAAACTTTCTTGTTGTTAGGTGACATTGAGTCAGCCCCTGACTCATGGCAACCCCATGTACAATGGGATTGGACCATTGTGGTCCATAAGGTTTTCATTGGCTGATTTTCCAGAAATAGATCACCAGGCCTTTTACTAGTCTTAGTCTGGAAGCTCAGCTGAAACCTGTTCAGCATCATAGCAACACAAGTCTCCACTGACAGCTGGGTGGCGGCTGCAGTAGAAGTACATTGGCCAGAAATCAACCCCCGGCCTCCCACATGGAAAGCAAGAATCCTACCCTGGAGCTACTAATGCCCCCATAAAGAAACTTTGCTAAAGGAAAATATTTTATCTATTGCTCATTTTTGTTTTCTATTTTAGGCAGAAATAGAGAAGCTGAAAAAAGCAGTTCTGTCTTCTTGAGGTGGTGTGGACCCAGTGTTCTTAATGTTCCAGGGATTTGGAAGCGACACTATGAACTTCAGCTGACTTGTTACTGAAAAATAACAAAAGTTGGTGTTGTGATAAAGAAAAATGAGCTATAATATCTATAAAAAATTAGGGAAAGGGTAAATTTTTTATATATATTTTGTTTTGCCAATATGAAAAAAAAAAAAAAAGAGGCCTTATTATTGTGCTGGAATTGCAAACTTTCTTTTTGTTTTTAGTTTGCTTGAAAATACTACTGAATCTGTATAAAAAGGAAAGAAAGTTCATAATAGTTTTTTTTTATTGAAACTTGTAGTATTATTTTTAAAAAAGATCTATACTATAAATATGGTGATATCTTTACAAGTAATCTGTAAAATATACTATTTGAGAGGGCAGTTTAGCTTTATAATAACTATAGTCACTACTTTTCCCATAATACATAAGGGATAGAAACTTTGTATATATATATATTTTTTACTTTTAGCTTTCTTACCCAGGATTACACTGTTGTGCCTGTTTGTCTGCAATGCTGTTTATACTTTGGGTGATGAAGTAGGAGTTTTCCTAGCTATAAACCAGATTATTCACCCATGCATATAGTAATAACTAATGAAATAATCAAAATAATTTCTTCAATTTTTAGATTATTTCACATTGCTTGCACTATAGGATTCATAAAAGGAATTTAGTTAAAATGTATTGAATTGTTAAATATATTTGGGAAAATGTGAGCTTTATTTCAAATTCATTAGATCTAAGAAGTCTAAAACTGTCGATTTAACCCTTCACTTGGTGTGCCTACAAACTACAGCACATATATGCAATTACCAGCCTTATTGCTGTATTTTTCTGCTTATTTTATAGGTTCAGATATTACTCATTTCATGATTTTATAGTTTAATTCTTCATGGCCTTTTCTCTGATTTTTAATAATGTTAGCATTAGGAAAACGGAACTCAAAGCTTTCAGAACTTCAGTGTGAGGTTTCATATTTTGACAAATAATCATCATGTAAACGCTCAGGTTTTACATTGTGTGATCTTCCTAATAGACCGGGTTAACTAGTGGAGATATTTTGGACCGCCGTTTAGGTACCAACTTTGTAGAGTGTTACCCGTTGCCATCGAGTCGATTCTGACGCATAGCAAGCCCCTAGGACAGAGTAGAACTGCCCCAAAGAGTTTCCAGGGGGTGCCTGGTAGAGTCGAACTGCTGGCCTTCTGGTTAATAGCTGTAACTCTTAACCACTATGCCACCAGAGTTACCATTAGTACATCATAAAATATAACATTACAGCTTCTTTAAAACCAAATATAGCCTACTGTATTCAAAATGCATTTTCACAAAATGGGTGAATTAGCAGTTTTTTTCCTAGTCATTTGTCATCAGTTGAGTATTTAAAGTGTTCTATCTCTAGGAAATATGTATAAAAACATGGGTTTATATTAAAAACTATTTGACATTTTTTTCACTCACAAAAACACTAGGTTTTAAGCTTTGTTATAGCAAATGATTTTCAAATTTTTGAGTACCAACTGTCATGCTTCCATTGTATGTCATTTTAAACAACCTAACTGATATTTTCCTTTAAGTTTTAGTTTTAACTGAAATCTTGTGTTAATTGAAGTTTTCTCATGTTTCAAGTAAAAGAGAACTGAAATAGAAATGAATAGAAATGCCAGTACATGATAACTTAATGTCTGATTCACAGCTTACATGAGTGCTTTTGGGAAAAGCTGAGTGTGCACTGAGGTGTGCATATTACCCCTTTAAAGCCTTCGAGCTCTTCTCCTAATGAGATCACTCCTGGACAAAATTGTTCCCTCCTGTTCTAAAATATTAGAATAATGAATCAATTGAATAATGTCCTTCTTGGTAATTAAATTGTTTTTTTTTCTTTTAACAGTTCTGTCCTTAGATAAAAATAAAAATAATGACAGTGTATCCTAGAAATCACCCTTCAGCTTTCTCAATGGGAAATCTATTAAGTGGTCCTGCTCCTCAGTAATGGGGTGTGGAAGTTTCTGGCAGATTTCAGACTGTTTTCAAAAGTTTTTGTTGGTCATTTTCTCACTAAGCATAAAATCAAGATGGTCGTGAGTATTGAAATACATTTAAAATTTTTGCTTGTGTATTCCTCAGTCAAAATAGAAAAGTATTTGAAGTATTCATGTCTCAGTTTTTCTGTTTGACCAGAGTAAAGAAAAGAAAACCAAACTCAAAGGAAAAAAATGATTCCTTTAATCTAGCAATTTACTAGTATTTGTTCTTGATATGGGAACTTGTATTCCCATTCTTAAAGTTTGTATCACAAAATGGTATGTAATCATAGTCTTTACCTGGGAGTAAATCGTTGAATAATTTGCCTTTTTTTTTTTTTAATGTGAGTATAACACACTCTAAAGGTGAAAAGTATGGAGTCTGTCATTGCCAAATTATAGGTGAATGTATTATTTATGTTTCTTATTCTCTGAAACACATAATATTGCTAATTACCTAATTGTATTCCAGTATTGTGAGTAGTTTTGTGTGACCATTAAGCTCTGTCTTATTTTAAAGTTGTTACCTCTTTATAAAACTTAAGTCTGAACATGCAAAGAGAGAATGGGCCTGGTGTAACAGAGGATTCTTTTATGCTTCTTACAGTGATTACAGGGGGAAAAAAAAAGTGCTCTTTCGGTAAACATTTTATCCATGCATTTAAACTTGAAATGTGTGAACAGAATGAGACAATCAGTTAAAATCAGAAATGAGAAGTATTGTAATCTAGTGGCCTTGTTTTGCTGTAGCAATAAAATGACCAAGTGCAATGACTTGATTTAATAAAATTATCTTTTAAAAGTTGCTGCTATGAGTATTTTTAGCCATAAATTTTTACCCTTGTTTTAGCCTGACTTGCCTTCAGTAACTGTTACGTAATACAGTTGATGTTGTGGTATTCTAACATTCCAAAAAAGTGTGGGGAATCTCAGAATGCTGTGTTTCACTGACTTGTTTACAGGTGCTGTAAAAATGCATGCTTCTCTCTCAAAATGAAAAATTAATAATAAAGAATAGTATTGCCAGTCATGTCCGTCTTTATGAGTTATTTTTCATTAACTTCAGCATGTGCTCATCTAAATCAGAGTCTGATGCAAATTATTTTATATTACCTTGTGTTTTACAACAACAACAAAAAAAAGTTCTAGAACTGGATGACCTTTGTTTAACCTGTCTATTTTTTCATCTGACACTGGGAGATAATAATTCCTACTTCACAGGATTATTGAGAGAATTTGAAATGATTTATATAAAGTGTTTTGTAGAGTGATTGGCATAAAGGAGATTCTCAAAAAAAAAGAAAACTGGTATTTTGCTTTTCTCAAAAACATTTTACCATGTGGATATGATGAAAATTAGATGAATAAGATTAAAAGAAAGGAGGCCTTGTACTTCCTCTTCCCCTGTTCTTGAATACAGCATTTGTTTCTTTGAGGGAGATACTTTCTCCTTTGTTATATTGTTCGAATGGGAGCTGCTACCATCATACAGATTATACTTCCCTGGTCGTCCATTGGTTTTTTGGTTTGGTCACCCGTTGATTGATCGAAATTGAGTAATCAGAGACTGAGATTTTAAAAATTGGAAACAGAGCTAATCTCATGATGGGCACTCTCCACAGTCATGTTTTTTCTATGATCTGGAGAAAGCTGATTTGAAAGAACAAACCCAGTAGAGGATGAAAAGATTGAACAGAATTCAGAAGGTTTTTTTAATCTGATTGCATTCATTCCTGAGCCTCAGCCATCTGCTTTTTGGTTCCATGAGCATAAACTTGCTCATAAACTTTTGGGTTTCTGAACTTGCAACTGGAAAGGTCCTAATGAATACAGAATACATCATAGAGTTTAGAAGCCATCAAGACCCACATACTCTTATTGAAAATAAGCCACATGCATGGCTCTAGGCTTTCTAGAAATCTAATAGAAGATATGAATCATAGAGAAGTAGGATTTAGTGCCAAACGAAAAATATGGAACATAGCATGACACATCATGTAAGTTAAAGTTTAAAAATTTCTGGTTGCTTCTTACTGTTCTTCATAAACACTGGAGAAAAATTGAGCCTTGCAGGCATGCGATGGTATATTTTTGAATTAAAGAATTTTAGTGTTTGAAGGACTTTAGAGGTTGCCTAATACAACACTCTATAGATGGTTTTGTCTGAAAATACAATTTCCAGATTTAGCCTCATTCTAAGAAATGAAAGCAGATAGAAATTTAGCTCAAATGGATCGATTAGGCTCTATTGTTTTCCAGTTAAGACTCCAGGGAGATTGGGACCGGGTGCTGAGTATTTTTTTCTGAGACCTAATCATGATTGCTTTTCTTTTACCAACACATTATTTGCCAGTCTTCTTGTTCCATATAAGGAAAATTAAGATAGAAATTGTTGTTGTTAGGTGTTGTCAAGTTGGTTCCAACTCCTAGCAACCCTATGTACAATAGAATGAAACTGCCTGGTCCTGCGCCATCCTCAATGGTTAGGCTGGAGGCCATTGTTGCAGCCACTGTGTCAATCCATCTCATTGAGGGTAGTCTTTTTTGCTGACCTTCTTCTTTACCAAGCATGATGTCCCCTGGTCCCTCCTGGTAACATGCCCAAAGTACGTGAGACAAGTCTTACCATCCTTGCTTCCAAGGAGCATTCTGGCTGTACTTCCCAGACAGAGCTGTTCATTCTTCTGGCAGTCCATGGTATATTCATATTCTTCAACACCATAATTCAAAGGCATCAATTCTTTGGTCTTCCTTATTCATTGTCCAGCTCTCATATGTATATGAGGTGATTGAAAATACCATGTCTTGGGTCAGGCACACCTTAGTCCTCAAATTTAAAAATAGGTTTCAGTATTTTCTGTGTGGAGTCAATCATTTTTTCTATCACAAGAGGTTATATGGTTATTATTTTACAGCTGTTTGGTAGAATTTCCTATCATATTACAAAGGTGTCTTCTTACTACATTTCAGTTCCTGGAAAAATGTGTGAATAAAGTTATTAAAAGTAAAACTATTTTAAATGTGCCGAGTAACTTTTTAATCCTTTAGTAATGGAAATCACTTATTAATCTTGTATTTATTTTTAGAAATATTCTTAACTGAGTGGAATAAGTCTTAATTTGATTTAACAAAGTAATGATTTTTTACTCATCTTCTGCCTTGAAAGCTCTAAATACAACAAATAAATTAAAAAAAGAAATAAAAAGTCCCTCTCAAATGAAATCAGGAAACCATAATTTATAATAATAGTAAAAAAAAAAAAAAGACTTCCCAGTGCTTTGAGATTTGGAGCAAAATGAAAACCAGTTGCAGCAGAGTCGACTCTGACTCATGGCGACCCCATGTGTGTCAGAGTAGAACTGTACTCCATAGGGTTTCCAGTCGCTGATTTTTTGGAAGTAGATCTCCAGGCTTTCTTCCGAGGCACTTCCTGGTGGATTCGGACTTCCAACATTTTGATTAGCAGCTGAAAATGAAGGAGACTAAAACCTGATGTAAACCTCCCCAGACCCTTGTGCCAGGTGCAGATTTAACAGACCCATCTGATCATTTTAGGCCTAAAGCCTATGCAGCAGAATGAAGGGGATGTGAAAGTGGCAGAAACCCTGCTGACTCTAAGCCCCGTTAACCATTTGAAGGCTGAAAACCGAAGCTAGGGAGACTTAGTCCTAGGGAAGACAAATTTGATGAGTATTTTAGATACCATACGCAGTGGTTAAGCTTTTGGCTGCTAACCGAAAGGCCGGCAGTTTGAATCCACCATACACTCCTTGGAAACTCTATGGGATAGCTCTACTCTGTCCTATAGGGTCACTGAGTCAGAATCAACTGGACAGCAATGGATTTGGTTTTCTGGTTTTCGTATCGTCCTCATACTATCCCTGTGCTATTCAGCAAATAACTGACTCCATTCAAAGGTGAACAATCTCACACACACACAAGCATGGTTATAGATGTTGTGTTATATTCAAATATATAAGAAAAACAATTGTCCCAAAATAGAACTTGATTCTTCAAATGAGGGGCACCCTATGTCCAAGGATAGGGGTGGGGCAGAAGAGTAACGAGGTTATTTTAGTGTACCAATGCACATCTTTGTTAAATTATGGAACTTTAAGGATAAAGAATGAATATTGACTTCCTCCCCCCCCCCAAAACTGAAAATTTTGATTAATCAGGAAATGTCATTAAAGCTATACCACTGAAAAGGCAACTTGACCAAATGAGTTAATAGCTGAGTTTTAACTGATCTTTATTTAAACTACTCAAATCCACTCAAAAGCCATTCTTGCTTCTAAGGAGTATTCTGTTTATTCTTCTGGCAGTCCATGGTGTATTCAGTATTCTTCACCAACACTGTAATTCAAATGCATCAATTCTTTGCTCTTCCTTATTCATTGTCCAGCTTTTACATGCATATGAGGCAATTGAAAATACCCTGGCTTGGGTCAGACTCACCTTAGTCTTCAAGGTGACATCTTTGCTTTTTAACACTTTGAAGAGGTCTTTTGCAGCAGATTTGCTCAATGCAATACATCCATGGATTTCTTGATGCTGCTTCCATGGGCATTGATTGTAGATCCAAGTAAAATGAAATCCTTGACTACTTCAATCGTTTCTCCATTTATCAATGAGACCGAGCCCTCACAGTGTTGCATTAAAAATCCTGTTTTCTTTGCTTGGCTTTCTCCCCACAGTGTTACACTAAAAATTCTGTTTCCTCAGTACAGGAGAGGTCAGCACAACGGGACTAAACCAAAAGCAGAGAAGTTTCCCGAATAAACCAAATGCTTTGAAGGGCAGCATAGCAGGGACAGTGGTTTGGGACCATGGTTTCAGGGGACATACAGGTCAATTGGCATAATAAAACCTATTAAGAAAACATTCTGCATCCGACTTTGGAGAGTGGTGTCTAGGGTCTTAAACGCTAGCAAGCGGCCATCTAAGATGCATCAATTGGTCTCAACCCACCTGGGGCAAAGGAGAATGAAGAACATCAAAAACACAAGGCAACTATGAGCCCAAGATACAGAAAGGGCCACATAAATCAGAGACTATATCATCCTGAGACCAGAAGAACTAGATGGTGCCTGCCTACCACCAATCACTGTCCTGTCAGGAAACACAAAAGAGAATCCTTGAGGGAACAGGAGAGCAGCGGGATGCAGACCTCAAGTTGTCATAAAAAGACCAGACTTAATGGTCTGACTGAGACTAGAAGGACCTCAGAGGTCATGGTCCCCAGACCTTCTGTTAGCCCAAGACAGGAACCATTCCTAAAGCCAACTCTTCAGACAGGGATTGAACTGGACTATAAGAAAATGATACTGGTGAGGAGTGAGCTTCTTGGATCAAGCAGACACATGGGACTATGTGAGCAGCTCCTGTCTGGAGGGGAGGTGAGAAGGCAGAGGGGGACAGAATCTGGCTGAATGGACATGGAAATAAAGGGTGGAGAGAAGGAGTGTGCTGTCTCGTTAGGGGGAGAGTAACTAGGAGTATATAGCAAGGTGTATATAAATTTTTGTATGAGAGACTGACTTGATTTGTAAACTTTCACTTAAAAAAGCACAATAAAAATAATAATAATTAAAAAAACACAAAAAAACCGGTTTCCTTTGCTGGGCTTCCTTCCCCTCCCCAGCTTTACATTTGAATCCTGCTTTTGCTTTGAGGTTGTATGTAAACCCCATCACGCCTGTGTAGTATGATTAAGAATGTTGCTAATATAACTTGTATGAACTCCCTACTTGTAAACCTCTTAAAAGTAACTTGTCTCCTCGCCCTTGGGGAGCAGTCTTGGCGGCAGCAGCTCTGACTGACTCCTTTTCCTTGTCCAATGAAATAAAGGTGCCTTTTCTGTTCTCCCACCTCAGTCTCTCGTTTATTGGCCAATACAAGTCATGCAGAGCAAGAACCTAGAGTTTTCACCCTGTAACATCATGATGTTGCTTATTTTTCCAGTTGTGAGGATTTTTTTTTCTTAATACTGAAATATAATCCATACTGAAAGCTGTAGTCTTTGATCTTTATCAGTAAGTGCTTCGAATCCTCTTAAATTTCAGCATGCAAAGCTGTGTCATCTGCATGTCACAGGTTGTTAATGAGTCTTCTTCCAGTCCTGATGCCCATCCTTCTTCATACAGTCCAGCTTCTTGGATTATTTGCTCAATTTACAGATTGAATAAGTATGGTGAAAGGATACTACCCTGACACACACCTTTCCTGATTTTAAACCATGCAGTATCCCCTTGTTCTGTTCAAACTACTACCTCTTGGTCTATGGACAGGTTCCGCAAGAGCACTATTAAGTGTTCTGGAATTCCCGTTCTTCACAATGTTACCCATAATTTGTTATGATCCACACAGTCGAATGCCTTTGAATAGTCAATAAAACCCAGGTGAACATCTTTCTGATATTCTCTGGTTTCAGCCAAGATCCATCTGGCATCAGCAACGATATTGCTTATTCCACATCCCCTTTGGGTTGAATTTCTGGCAGTTCCTTGTTGATGTACTGCTGCTGTTTTTGAATGACCTTAAGCAAAATTTTACCAGTTTGATTTTTGGTTTTTGGTGTGATATTAATGATGTTGTTTGATAATTTCCACATTCTGTTGGATCAACTTTCTTTGCAATGGGCACAGATATGGATCTCTTCCAGTTGGTTGGCATATACAGGTGAGCACTTCCAGTGTTGCATCCCTTTTTTGGAACATCTCAGTTAGTATTCCATCGATTCCTGGAGACTTGCTTTTCGCCAATGCCTTCAGTGCAGTTTAGACTTCTTCCTTCAATAATGTCGGCTCTTGATCATATGCTACCTCCTGAAATGGTTGAATGTTGATCAGTTCTTTTTGGTACAGTGACTGTAAATCTATATGGCTATGTATATGTGTCTAATCTAATCATCTCAGTGATCCTTTGTGATCAGTCCTGTCATTATCCTTTACAGATGGAAAAAAAAAAAAAGGCTCAGAAAGGTTAAGCAACTTGATAAGGTCACCCAACAAAAAAGGGGTGGAGCTGAGCTTTGAAATCAGACAGCCTGGTTTTGAAGCCTGTGCTCTTCTTGGTCATATGCTGCATTGCCTATCTACATAGATAATATGTAGGAAAGGAGTCTGAATTGGGCATCAGAATGCCTTCTAGTTCTAGCTCTTTCACTCTTTGTGATCCTTTGTATCGTCACTGAGTAGCAATTTTTTTTCGTTTGTAAGAGAACTAGACTAATTTATAAAGTCCATTTTCAGTCATCCACAGTCTGTTTAGCTTTCCGTATGTGACACGGCTTCAGTTAAACTAAGATTTTAGGAAACATTCTTCAATTCTTAACGTACATCTTTGCAAAGCTTAGATGATTTTTCGTGACTTTTCTGCAGAAACGAAAAACAAAAACCCTACTTAGCCTCCGGAAAGAAATTTAATGACCACTAGATGGCAGCCAAGTGAAGCTCAGCTTCTTTTGTGTATCCAGTAAACTACAAATATTTTTAGTAGCCGCAAATGAACTCATGGAGGGCTGCAGTCCATAAAATTCACCCGTAAGTGGGACACAGGCACCCCACTTCCCCATTCTGGCCACTTCCCTGAGCTAAGCGCCAGATGATAGAGTGGAAGGTGCCAGGGCTTTGTAATCTGATTGACCTGCCTTTGAAAACTGGTTCTAAAAATTACTTAGCTGCGTGACCTTGGCAAATCACTCAAATCTTGTTACTTTCCTTATCTGCAAATCTAAAAATAATTCTCTTGCTACAATTTAAAGCCTTTCCTTCTTGTCATGAACTCAGAGAAGAGAGAGAAAGCAGGCTCTGAGGTCTGCAAACTTGTTTTTCACCCAGGCTGATGCAGCCTGGGAGAGGAGTCACAACAAGCAGTGACAAAACCACTTTGCTCTTGTTTGTCATCCTGCTGCATGCTGATGCCACGAAGGCTCCTTTTACCCCAGGATGACGCAGTGGGTTGCTGGCCCTTCCCCACACGTGTATCATTTACCATTGCCTGCCTTGGATTCTCTAGGAGCTGCTCCTGTTTCTCCATGTTTTCCTGCCTTGTGCTCTAATGTCAGCAGGCCAAAGGGAGAGCTCAGGTGTGTACTTATGTAGTGAGCTCAAAAAGTAGCAAGCTTGTGGCTCACAAAATAGTGAGCTTGTGCTGTGGGTTTCTTAAAGAGATTCTGGGGGGCCATCTCTCATTTTGCCACCTCTGCCTTCTCCTCAAAGGCCTGCTGTAATTGACACAGAGTTGGGGCCTGACAGCACAGGCCAGAGGAGGTGGTCTGTGGGGAGCCTATAGGGCCGTGACGATGGCTGAAAAAGCAAATCCATGTTCAGATCAAATTCTAAGCAGGAAAGGGCTTTTCTCTCCAAAAGCGGTTGAAAATGTCCATGTCATGGCAACAACATGACTAGAAGTTCACAGAAGCAGAGAACAGAAATACTCCAGAAAAGACATGGCATCTGAAGGAACACGTCGTGCCAGAGGACAGAGAGAGGCAGCATCACACAGCTCTTTCCACTAACAAGTAAAACGACAGCCATCATCTGCGTGCACTTGGGGGAGAAGCAATACTTTCCATGGACATCAGTTGGTAAAAACGTACAGTTTACAGGTGGTATTTTGAGCAAGTGTCCAAACTAGGGATTACCCGTGGTTTTTAATAGCAATAAAGGTCCTAAAGTACGAGGAGAACAACATAGGCCACAGAGAAAAGTACTCAGTGTAAAAAGAGGCCATTTCATTAATCTCACCGAGATTATCCCTGAGCCTGTGTGGGATGGGAGGGAAATGGAGAATGAAATAATAATGGGCATTCCCTTTAGTTCATTGCATATGTGAGTGTATGTGTAATACAAAAATGTCTTTATGTTGATTGACCTTATCTTGACCTAGAGCCCTTGCTCCCACTGAAGGCAGGGGTAAAAATAGAAAAAGAAAACTTAGCATTAAAAGGCAACACTCTCATCTGGTTTGAATTATAATCAGTATACACAATAACTAACAATCAAAAGAAAATTCTCCAGCTGTTTTCCCCACTCCAGGCTTGCCTTTGTTCTCAGGACAGTGCCTACATGTGGGAGAAGCCGATCATCCTGATGGCCACAGGAGAGGCAGGACCTTTATGACCTCCCTGGCTTCCTGGGCAGTGTCTTCCCTGGTCAGCCATAGGGCTTTTGTCCTGTGTTCACTGAGGTGTTGCTGGTTCTGCCCTTCACTACCAAAAATAACGTGATTAAAAACATTCTTCAACATAAATACCTGGACACATCTCTTGTTATTTCTTTAAGATAAAGAAGACCTTGGAAGTAGCCTTACCAGTTGGGTTAAAGGTATGAGCATTTTTACTGCTTTTGAAACTTGTGGCCAAAGGTCCACTCAATAAATGGCACCAATTTGCACTCCCACATCTCTCAGCAAGGCTCGTATCAGTCTGCATGGGCTACGAGAGACTGACCACACATCCCAGTTTGCCCACGACACTCTGGTCTATCCTGGTATGGATGATAAATTCTGTGGTAGCTCTAGCTGTAGATGACGTTAGCACAAGTCCGTGGTGGGGCAGGGAGAGAAAGGTGAGACTAGAGGACACTTTGCTAAGTTAATGCCCTGCTCTACACAAAATCCCTCCTGATCCTGCTGCATGGTGCTGGGGCTAAGCTTTCTCACCTCACTTTGACAGTTTGTCCATTTAGGATCAGCTCTTTACCATCAGACATTGGGTTCCTAAGTCTAGTATACCTGTTGCTATGGAGTCAATTCCTTCTCATAGTGACCCTATAGGACAGAGTAGAGTTGGGTCCCTAAAGCTAGTAGTCCCCTAGAAATCCTGCCTCATTGGTTTTTTGGACCTGTCTGACCATAGATTAGTTGAAAAGCCTGGTACCTAGCACCTTGCTGCCCAACATTCAAAACCCTGCCTAGTATGACCTGTGCCTACTTTTCCAGTTTTATCTTTATCATTATACTCATCCTGCACAGGGCAGGTATGCTCCAAGCAACACTGTAATAATGAGTGATGGAAGCAGCAGTAGTAGTAATGGTTAGTAACTGAAGCAATAGTAGTGGTAGTAATGATAACTAACACTTGTTAAAGACTTAAGTTATGACAGACACAATTCTAAGTGATTTTGTATGAATCCAAACTACCCTCTCAAATAGGTAATATTATCAAATTCTCCGGTTGGCTGCAAGTGACAAAAGTCCAGCACAGTGCTTATTTTTCTCATAAGATCACAATCAGGAAGTAGTCAGCCCAGATTTTGTGTGACTACTTGGAGCCCTGGTGGTGTAGTGATGAAGAGCTTGGCTATTAACCAGAATGTTGGCAGTTGGAATCCACCAGCCACTCCTTAGAAACTCTATAGGGCAGTTCTCCTCTGTCCTATAGAGTCAGAATCCACTCGAAAGCAACAGGTTTACTCAAGGAAGGAATCAAGAACTGCATCTTTTTGGGTGGCACATACAGTTAAAGGGCTCAGCTGCTAATTGAATATATTCTTTTTCAGCCATCTTTAGCATGTGGCTTTCATTCTCATGTTTGCAAGGTAGATAATAATGCATTTGTATCCTGGGCAGAAAGAGGGAAAAAAGTAGGCCAAAGTCCATGCTTTTTTTCTTTCTTTCTTTTAATCAGGAAAAAAAGGAATTTTTCCAAAAGCAACTTCGACTGATAACTCATTACCCAGAACTTGGCCATAGCCCCACCCCAGTTGCAAGGGTCTGTACGATGATACATATTTTAACTGAGCATACTGCCACCCTAGAAAACAACAGGGAAAATGAATATTGGGTGAACAAACAGCAGTGTATGCCACATCCCCGTTTACAAATGAGAAGACTGAAAAAAGGAGAGGTCAAATAGTTTGACCAAGTTTACCCAGTTGGTAAGTGAAAGAGCAAGTGTTAAATTTTCTGTTAGAAAATCAAGTTCTGGTGCAGTAGATCTTAATGTTTTGAGAATCTGCAAAAAGCATGATCTCTCTTCTCAGGAAAATGTACCCATGCACATACCCACATAATTTTGCATATGGTTCTAAGGGTTTCATACATTTCTAAAGCCTATTAACAGATGCCATCTTAGGACCCCTTACGGTCTTTGGGGAAACCCTGGTGGTGTCGTGGTTAAGAGCTATGGCTGCTAACCAAAAGACCTGCAGTTTGAATCCACCAGGCGCTCCTTGGAAACCCTATGGGGCAGTTCTACTCTGTCCTATAGGGTAGCTATGAGTCAGAATCAGCTCGACGGCGAACAGGTTTGGTTTTGGTGTAGGGTCCTTGGGGAGATCCCTGGGTGGTGCAAATTGTTTGCACTTGACTACTAATCAAAAGGCTGGAGGTTTGAATTCACTCAGCAGACAGAAAGGCTTAATGATCTGCTTCCATAAAGATTACAGCCAAGAAAATCCTACGGAGCTCAGTTCTACTCTGACACACATAAGGTCTCCATGAATTGAAATTGACTTGAAGGAAATGGGCTTTGTTTGGTCTTAAGTAAGGTCCTTGGGCAATCACTGGGTGACACAAATAGTTAAGCACTTGCCTACTAACCAAAAGTTTGGTGGTTTGAACTCACCCAGAGGTGTCTTGAAAAAAGGCCTGGCAATCTGTTTCTGAAAGGTCACAGCCATATGGAGCAATTCTATGCTGCAACACATAGGGTAGCCATGAGTCAAAATCAACTTAATGGCAACTGGTGGGGTCCTTGGATGGTACAAATGGCTAATGTGCTCAGCTGCTAATTGAAGGTTGGAGGTTCGAGTCCATCCAGAGGTAGTTCAGAAGAAAGATCTGCCAATCTATTACCAAAAGTCCAGCCACTGAAAATCCTATGGAGCATAGTTTTACTCTGAGATGGAGTAGACTTCACGGTAATTTTTTTTCCTTTATTTATCGGGTCCTTGATGTCACTAAGAGCTTGACATCTAACAAAAGGTTGGCAGTTTGAATCCACTAGCTGCTCGTTGGAAACTCTATGGGGGCAGTTCTACTCTGTCCTATAGGGTTGCTATGAGTCAGAATTGGCTCAACTGCAACCAGTTTTGTTTTTTGGATGTCGCTAAATTGAATTTATCAGAACTAAGCATTTTCTTTCTTATTACAATAAAGTTTTGAGAGAGTATACAGACAAGCAAGGGAGAAAAGTGGCATTTCAGTAGTTTTATCCACTACTGAGTTGTTTTATCCCCTCTTGAACTAGAAGACAGGAGTTAAGAGATTTGGATTCTAACCCAGCCTTATAGTCACCATCTCAGGGACATTGAGTAGATTTCATCATGTCTTTGAATCTCTTTCTTCAGGAGCTCAAATTTTAAGAGCCTTTCTAACTATCATTTTATGGGAGACAAAAAAAAAAAAAAAAAGGCCCAATCTTATGAGTTGATTTGCATCCTTCCAAAAGATATGTTACAGTCCTGACAATGGTGTTGTGAATGTGACCTTTATGGAATAATGTGTTTGCAAATATAATTAGTTAACATGAGGATGGGCTCTAATCCAGGAATGCTAGTCACCTGGTAGTTAAAGCACTTGGCTGCTAACTAAAAGGTTGGAGGTTCAAACCCATCAACCACTCCATGGGAGAAAGATGTGGCAGTCTGCTTCCATAAAAATTACAGATTAAAGATTACAGACTTGGAAACCCTATGAAGGTCACTATGATCAACTTGACGGCAAGGCAATGGGTTTGGGTTTTTGGGTTTTGGGCTCTAATTCAATTTGACTGCTGTCTTATAAAAAGAGGAGTAGAGAAAAAAAGAGAGGAATGGAAGGAGTGTGAGAGAGAGAAAGAGAGGGAGAGGGAGGGGGAGAAGACAGTCAAGGGAAGACGGAGGTAGCCTCAAGGAACACCTGGTGCTACCAGAAACTGGAAGGGACAAGGAAGTATCTTCCTCTAGGCCTTCTTCTAGGGCCCATTGACACTGAATCCTGACCTCTAGACTCCAGACCTGTGCAAGAATACATTTCTGTTGTTTTAAGCCACCGGCTTAGTGACAATTTGTTACAGCAGCCCTAGGAAACTAATACAACCAAGGGGTGTCTTTAGAATCTCGCCTTCATGACCTTGATACCACCTACATAAACAGTAAAGTAGTTGGTTGTAACTCGTTTTTAGAGTGTTACTGTTTTTAATCTTAGATGAGGTCTCCACAGTCAATGCTGCCTACCAGCAAGCCTGCCAAATACTGAAGAAGGCTGGGAAGCAAGTGTGCCTAGATGCCTTCACCTGAGGTAAGCACAACACCGGGCCCCAAGCAAGGACAGCAGCATCAACACACAATCATGTTACTGGGAGATGAATCTGGAAGTGGCAGGAACAGTAAATATTTAACAACACAGGAATTCAGCTGAAAGGACCAGTCCTCTAAACAGAAAGCAAGGAGGAGGAAAACTGATGAATACAATGAAAAGAAACACTTTACCCCGGGGAGTAATTCACAATCACAGCCCATTTCAGCTGCCAGGCTTTTAAAGTTAGCCAGATAACCATAACAATGTAAGAAAAAGATGGTAAGAGCCACTACTGATCAAATTCTGAACTTAAAAAGCTATTTAGCGGTTAAAAGGTGATGTTATTGACTATTTTAAAAATGGAGTTGATGGAATCTAAATTAAAACCATGGGGGTAAATTTTAGAACTTTAAAAAGTAACTTCTGATTGTTTAGAATTGAAATCAACATACTTTCTTGTCCTTGGGTTAAACAATGCTGGAATTGGGCTTACTTCCTGTCCCAACATTAAATAATAACTAAAAACAACCAAATATAACATAGTACTTGCTCTCCAGGAAATATCTGTTCCTGGAAGATAAGATTCTGAGCCTAGTAAAACAGCTTATTATCGAGAGTAGCAGCTTGCACATCAAGACTTGTTCAAGACCTTCACCTTGTGACCACAATACAAGCTGTTACATCATAGACTATACTCAATCCCAACCAGTTCCCCAATTTTCAAGGCCTGAAAACCCTATAAGTATCTTCCCCTGATTTTCCTCTTCTGAAGCCAACTAACCTGGTCAAGGTGTATCATTTCCCTTCTTGCAATAGTTCTAAAAAACTTAGCTTTGCTTGGCCAGTGGGTTTTTCTGGTGATCTTCTGGGCACTTGACATGTCAATAGTAAAGTGTTCCCATTAGATGGTTGTTGTTAAAAAAAAAAATAGAATATAACAAGTATTGGTGAGGATGTAGAGATATTAGAACACTTGTCCATTGCTGGTGGGACTGCAAAATGGTTCAACAGCTGGGAAGTTCCTCAAAATAGTTAAACATAGCATTACTATATGACCTATCAATTCTCCTAGATATATATACTAAAAAAAAAAAAAAAGGAAAAAAAAATTGAAACCAGGTACTCAATCAGATACTTGTACACTAATGTTCATTACACCATTACTTGCAATAGCCATAAGGTGGAAACAGCCCAGATGTCATCGATCAATAGATGACTGGATAAACAAAATGTAGTATACACAGACAATGGAATATTATTCAGCTATAGGGAGAAATGAAGACCTGATACATGCTACGACACGAATGAAACTTTAAAATATTACGCTAAGTGCATATATGCTGGGAATGACAATTTGAAGAGGAACAGTGTTGCATTCATCATCAAAGAGAACATTTTGAGAGGCGGGGCCAAGATGGCAGACTAGGTAGATGCTACCTTGGATACCTCTTGCAACAAAGACTTGGAAAAACAAGTGAATCGATCACGTACATAAGAATCTACAAACCCTGAACAACAAACACAGATTTAGAGACGGAAAACGAACAAATACGGGGAAGCAGCGATTGTTTTCAGAGCCTGGAGCCAGCGCCCCAGTCAGGTAACCTTTGGGGCCCGATCTAGGGCGGAGCCCAGGGGAGCGGACGGCGCAAACAAGGGGCCCAGCCCTACTCCCCTGAACTCACCCTGGGAGGGGGTCCAGCCGGTCCGCGCGGGCGGCGTGGCGACGCAGCTGGTGGGAGAAGTCCCTGGAAGGCAGTGACTGGTCTTGGAGCTGGAAGAGCAGAGTCCCAGCCGGGGAATCATGCCGCCAGGATTTTGACTGGGCGCTGTCATGGCACAAGCACGGGGAGCTGCTCCACGCCCCTGAACTAACCCCGGGAGGGGGCCCATCCGGTTCACAGAGGCGGCGCGGCAACGCGGCTGGCGGGAGGAGAAGTCCCCGGGAGGCAGCGACTGATTTTGGACCCGGGAGTAAAGCATCCCAGCAGGGGAACCTTGATGCTAGGATTTGGATTGGCAGCGGGTGGCTTCAGAGGGCCAGACCCCCGGGGGCAATCTCCACACAGCCAACACACATAGGTGACACGCCCCATGGGAATCTCAGATTTAATAGTCATTCCAAGCAAGACAAGCAACTCTGGCTATATTCTGAGGTGCTACTCTCCTATCTCACTGATCCCTCCCCCACCCTCCCCAGGTGGCTTCATTAACATTGGAATTGCCTGAGCCAGAGGGAGAACGGCTCTGGCTCCGCGGCGGCTTTGCTTCCCCCCCTCCTTTTTTTTTTTTCTTTTGGTCTTTTCCTAACCCACTCTTTCGGCCTGAGAGAAGGAAAAAAAACAACAAACAAACAAACAAACAAAAAAAACCCAGGGACCAAAAATCCACCACTAATTGGACTAAAAACACAGAACCAGCTACAGCCAAGCATATACGATCCAAATCTCAGACTTTCATCCTTACAGGGAACAAGGTGGCAGTTATAATCCAAAGGCAATTCTGATAGGGATCTGACTGCATTTTTTTTTAGCGGATTTTCTGGAAAAACTAGTTTCCCAGTGATGGCTCAGAGACAGCAGTCGATATCAAACCACATAAAGAAGCAGACCATGACAGCTTCTACAACCCCCCAAACAAAAGAATCAAAATCTTTCCCAAATGAAGATACAATCCTGGAATTATCAGATACAGAATATAAAAAACTAATTTACAGAATGCTTCAAGACATCAGAAACGAAATAAGGCAAACTGCAGAAAAAGCCAAGGAACACACTGATAAAACTGGTGAAGAACTCAAAAAGATTATTCAAGAACATAGTGGAAAAATTAATAAGTTGCAAGAATCCATAGAGAGACAGCATGTAGAAATCCAAAAGATTAACAATAAAATTACAGAATTAGACAACACAATAGGAAGTCAGAGGAGCAGACTCGAGCAATTAGAATGCAGACTGGGACATCTGGAGGACCAGGGAATTAACACCAACATAGCTGAAAAAAAATCAGATAAAAGAATTAAAAAAAATGAAGAAACCCTAAGAATCATGTGGGACTCTATCAAGAAGGATAACTTGCGTGTGATTGGAGTCCCAGAACAGGGAGGGAGGACAGAAAACACAGAGAAAATAGTTGAAGAACTCCTGACAGAAAACTTCCCTGACATCATGAAAGACGAAAGGATATCTACCCAAGATGCTCATCGAACCCCATTTAAGATTGATCCAGAAAGAAAAACACCAAGACATATTATCATCAAACTCGACAAAACCAAAGATAAACGGAAAATTTTAAAAGCAGCCAGGGAGAAAAGAAAGGTTTCCTTCAAGGGAGAATCAATAAGAATAAGTTCAGGCTACTCAGCAGAAACCTTGCAGGCAAGAAGGGAATGGGACGACATATACAGAGCACTGAAGGAGAAGAACTGCCAGCCAAGGATCATATATCCAGCAAAACTCTCTCTGAAATATGAAGGCAAAATTAAGATATTTACAGATAAACACAAGTTTAGAGAATTTGCAAAAACCAAACCAAAGCTACAAGAAATACTAAAGGATATTGTTTGGTCAGAAAACCAATAATATCAGATACCAGCACAACACAAGGTCACAAAACAGAACATCCTGATATCAACTCAAATAGGGAAATCACAAAAACAAATTAAGATTAATTAAAAAAAAAATACTCATAACAGGGAATCACGGAAGTCAATATGTAAAAGATCACAATAATCAAAAAGAGGGACTAAACACAGGAGGCATAGAACTGCCATATGGAGAGGGATACAAGGCAATATAGAACAATACAAGTTAGGTTTTTACTTAGAAAAATAGGGGTAAATAATAAGGTAACCACAAAGAGATATAACAACTCCATAACTCAAGATAAAAGCCAAGAAAAACGTAATGACTCAACAAACATAAAGTCAAACACTACGAAAATGAGGATCTCACAATTTACTAAGAAAAACGTCTCAGCACAAAAAAGTAAGTGGAAAAATGAAATTGTCAACAACACACATAAAAAGGCATCAAAATGACAACACTAAACACTTATTTATCTATAATTACGCTGAATGTAAATGGACTAAAGGCACCAATAAAGAGACAGAGAGTCTCGGACTGGATAAAGAAACATGATCCGTCTATATGCTGCCTACAAGAGACACACTTTAGACTTAGAGACACAAACAAACTAAAACTCAAAGGATGGAAAAAAATATATCAAGCAAACAATAAGCAAAAAAGAAGAGGAGTAGCAATATAAATTTCTGACAAAATATACTTTAGACTTAAATCCACCACAAAGGATAAAGAAGGACACTACATAATGATAAAAGGGACAATTGATCAGGAAGACATAACAATGTTAAATATTTATGCACCCAATGACAGGGCTGCAAGATACATAAATCAAATTTTAACAGAATTGAAAAGTGAGATAGACGCCTCCACAATTATAGTAGGAGACTTCAACACACCACTTTCGGAGAAGGACAGGACATCCAGTAAGAAGCTCAATAGAGACACGGAAGACGTAATTACAACAATCAACCAACTTGACCTCATTGACTTATACAGAACTCTCCACCCAACTGCTGCAAAGTATACTTTTTTTTCTAGTGCACATGGAACATTCTCTAGAATAGACCACATATTAGGTCATAAAACAAACCTTTGCAGAGTCCAAAACATCGAAATATTATAAAGCATCTTCTCAGACCACAAGGCAATAAAACTAGAAATCAATAACAGAAAAACTAGGGAAAAGAAATCAAATACTTGGAAAATGAACAATACCCTCCTGAAAAAAGACTGGGTTATAGAAGACATCAAGGAGGGAATAAGGAAATTCATAGAATGCAACGAGAATGAAAATACTTCCTCTCAAAACCTCTGGGACACAGCAAAAGCATTGCTCAGAGGCCAATTTATATCGATAAATGCACACATACAAAAAGAAGAAAGAGCCAAAATCAGAGAACTGTCCCGACAACTTGAACAAATAGAAAGTGAGCAACAAAAGAACCCATCAGGCACCAGGAGAAAACAAATAATAAAAATTAGAGCTGAACTAAATGAATTAGAGAACAGAAAAACAATTGAAAGAATTAACAAAGCCAAAAGCTGGTTCTTTGAAAAAATTAACAAAATTGATAAACCATTGTCTAGACTGACTAAAGAAATACAGGAAAGGAAACAAATAACCCGAATAAGAAACGAGAAGGACCACATCACAACAGACCCAACTGAAATTAAAAGAATCATATCAGATTATTACGAAAAATTGTACTCTAACAAATTTGCAAACCTAGAAGAAATGGATGAATTCCCGGAAAAACACTACCTACCTAAACTAACACAATCAGAAGTAGAACAACTAAATAGACCCATAACAAAAAAAGAGATTGAAACGGTAATCAAAAAACTCCCAACAAAAAAAAGCCCTGGCCGGGATGGCTTTACTGCAGAGTTCTACCAAACTTTCAGGGAAGAGTTAACACCACTACTACTGAAGGTATTTCAAAGCATAGAAAATGACGGAATACTATCCAACCCATTCTATGAAGCCACCATCTCCCTGATACCAAAACCAGGTAAAGACATCACAAAAAAAGAAAATTATAGACCTATATCCCTCATGAACATAGATGCAAAAATCCTCAACAAAATTCTAGCCAATAGAATTCAACAACATATCAAAAAAATAATTCACCACGATCAAGTGGGATTTATACCAGGTATGCAAGGCTGGTTTAATATCAGAAAAACCATTAATGTAATCCATCACATAAATAAAACAAAAGACAAAAACCACATGATCTTATCAATTGATGCAGAAAAGGCATTTGACAAAGTCCAACACCCATTTATGATAAAAACTCTCACCAAAATAGGAATTGAAGGAAAATTCCTCAACATAATAAAGGGCATTTATGCAAAGCCAACAGCCAATATCACTCTAAATAGAGAGAACCTGAAAGCATTTCCCTTGAGAACGGGAACCAGCCAAGGATGCCCTTTATCACCGCTCTTATTCAACATCGTGCTAGAAGTCCTAGCCAGGGCAATTAGGCTAGACAAAGAAATAAAAGGCATCCGGATTGGCAAGGAGGAAGTAAAATTATCTCTATTTGCAGATGACGTGATCTTATACACAGAAAACCCTAAGGAATCCTCCAGAAAACTACTGAAACTAATAGAAGAGTTTGGCAGAGTCTCAGGTTATAAAATAAACATACAAAAATCACTTGGATTCCTCTACATCAACAAAAAGAACACCGAAGAGGAAATAACCAAATCAATACCATTCACAGTAGCCCCCAAGAAGATAAAATACTTAGGAATAAATCTTACCAAGGAGGTAAAAGACCTATACAAAGAAAACTACAAAGCTCTACTACAAGAAATTCAAAAGGACCTACTTAAGTGGAAAAACATACCTTGATCATGGATAGGAAGACTTAACATAGTAAAAATGTCTATTCTACCAAAAGCCATCTATACATATAACGCACTTCCGATCCAAATTCCAATGTCATTTTTTAAGGTGATAGAGAAACAAATCACCAATTTCATATGGAAGGGAAAGAAGCCTCGGATAAGCAAAGCATTACTGAAAAAGAAGAAGAAAGTGGGAGGCCTCACTCTACCTGATTTCTGAAGCTATTATACAGCCACAGTAGTCAAAACAGCCTGGTACTGGTACAACAGGCACATAGACCAATGGAACAGAATTGAGAACCCAGATATAAATCCATCCACGTATGAGCAGCTGATATTTGACAAAGGACCAGTGTCAGTTATTTGGGGAAAAGACAGCCTTTTTAACAAATTGTGCTGGCATAACTGGATATCCATTTGCAAAAGAATGAAACAGGACCCATACCTCACACCATGCACAAAAACTAACTCCAAGTGGATCAAAGACCTAAACATAAAGACTAAAACGATAAAGATCATGGAAGAAAAAATAGGGACAACCCTAGGAGCCCTAATACAAGGCATAAACAGAATACAAAACATTACCAAAAATGACGAAGAGAAACCCAATAACTGGGAGCTCCTAAAAATCAAACACCTATGCTCATCTAAAGACTTCACCAAAAGAGTAAAAAGACCACCTGCATACTGGGAAAGAATTTTCAGCTATGACATCTCCGAACAGCGCCTGATCTCTAAAATCTACATGATTCTGTCAAAACTCAACCACAAAAAGGCAAACAACCCAATCAAGAAGTGGGCAAAGGATATGAACACACACTTCACTAAAGAAGATATTCAGGCAGCTAACAGACACATGAGAAAATGCTCTCGATCATTAGCCATTAGAGAAATGCAAATTAAAACTACGATGAGATTCCATCTCACTCCAACAAGGCTGGCATTAATCCAAAAAACACAAAATAATAAATGTTGGAGAGGCTGCGGAGAGATTGAAACTCTTATACATTGCTGGTGGGAATGTAAAATGGTACAACCACTTTGGAAATCTATCTGGTGTTATCTTAAACAGTTAGAAATAGAACTACCATACAACCCAGAAATCCCACTTCTCGGAATATACCCTAGAGAAACAAGAGCCTTCACACAAACAGATATATGCACACCCATGTTTATTGCAGCTCTGTTTACAATAGCAAAAAGCTGGAAGCAACCAAGGTGTCCATCAACGGATGAATGGGTAAATAAATTGTGGTATATTCACACAATGGAATACTATGCATCGATAAAGAACAGTGACGAATCCGTGAAACATTTCATAACATGGAGGAACCTGGCAGGCATTATGCTGAGCGAAATGAGTCAGAGGCAAAAGGACAAATATTGTATAAGACCACTATTATAAGATCTTGAGAAATAGTATAAACTGAGAAGAACACATACTTTTGTTGTTACGAGGTGTGGAGGGAGGAAGGGAGGGAGAGGGTTTTTTATTGATTAATTAGTAGATAAGAACTGCTTTAGGTGAGGGGAAGGACAACACTCAATACATGTAAGGTCAGCTCAATTGAACTGGATCAAAAGCAAAGAAGTTTCCGGTATAAAATGAATGCTTCAAAGGCCAGCGGAGCAAGGGCGGGGGTTTGGGGTCCATGGTTTGAGGGGACTTCTAAGTCAATTGGCAAAATAATTCTATTATGAAAACATTCTGCATCCTACTTTGAAATGTGGCGTCTGGGGTCTTAAATGCTAACAAGCGGCCATCTAAGATGCATCAATTGGTCTCAACCCACCTGGAGCAAAGGAAAATGAAGAACACCAAGGTCACACGACAACTAAGAGCCCAAGAGACAGAAAGGGCCACATGAACCAGAGACCTACATCATCCTGAGACCAGAAGAACTAGTTGGTGCCCGGCCACAATCGATGACTGCCCTGACAGGGAGCACAACAGAGAACCCCTGAGGGAGCAGGAGATCAGTGGGATGCAGACCTCAAATTCTCATAAAAAGACCATACTTAATGGTCTGACTGAGACTAGATGAATCCCGGCGCGCATGGTCCCCAAACCTTCTGTTGGCACAGGACGGGAACCCTCCCTGAAGACAATTCATCAGACATGAAAGGGAGTGGACAGTGGGTGGGAGAGAGATGCCGATGAAGAGTGAGCTAATAATATGAGGTGGACACTTGAGACTGTGTTGGCATCTCCTGTCTGGAGGGGGGATGGGAGGATAGAGAGAGTTGGAGGCTGGCAAAATTGTCACAAAAGGAGAGACTGGAAGGGCTGACTCATTAGGGGGAGAGCAAGTGGGAGTACGGAGTAAGATGTATGTAAACTTATATGTGACAGACTGACTTGAATTGTAAACGGTCACTTGAAGCTCAATAAAAGTTAATTAAAAAAAAAAAAGAACATTTCAACATCTGTCCTGAAGTACAACGCTGTCAGTGATAGATAATATCCATATGCCTACAAGGAAGACCAGTTAATACTACTATTATTCAAGTTTACGCACCAACCACTAGGGCTAAAGATGAAGAAATAGAAGATTTTCATCAGCTGCTGCAGTCTGAAATTGATCGAACATGAAATCAAGATGTATTGATAATTTCTGGTGATTGGAATGCCAAAATTGGGAACAAAGAAGGTGGATCAGTAGTTGGAAAATATGGCCTTGGTGATAGAAACAATGCCAGAGATCGCATGATAGAATTTTGCAAGACCAACAACTTCTTCATTGCAAATCTCTTTTTTTGCCAACATAAACGGCGACTATAGACATGGACCTCACCAGATGGAACACACAGAAATGAAACTGACTACATCCGTGGAAAGAGACAATGGAGAAGCTCAAGATCATCAGTCAGAACCAGGCCAGGGGCCGACTGTGGAACAGACAATCAATTGCTCAAATGCAAGTTCAAGCTGAAACTGAAGAAAGTCAGAGCAAGTCCACAAGAGCCAAACTATGACCTTGAATATACCCCACCTGAATTTAGAGACCATCTGAAGAACAGATTTGATGCATTGAACACTAGTGACCGAAGACCAGATAAGTTGTGGAATGACATCAAGGACATCATCCATGAAGAAAGCAAGAGGTCATTGAAAAGACAGGAAAGAAAGAAAAGACCAAGATGGATGTCAGAGGAGACTCTGAAACTTGCTCTTGAATGTTGAGCAGCTAAAGCAAAAGGAAGAATTGATGAAGTAAAAGAACTGAACAGAAGATTTCAAAGGGCGGCTTGAGAAGACAAAGCAAACTATTATAATGACATGTGCAAAGAGCTGGAGATGGAAAACCAAAAAGGAAGAACACGCTCGGTGTTTCTCAAGCTGAAAAAGCTGAAGAAAAAATTCAAGCCTTGAGTTGAAATAGTGTAGGATTCTATGGGAGAAAATATTAAATGACACAGGAAGCATCAAAAGAAGAATGGAAGGAATACACAGAGTCATTATACCCAAAAGAATTAGTCGATGTTCAACCATTTCAAGAGGTAGCATATGATCAGGAACCAGTGGTATTGAAGGAAGAAGTCCAAGCTGCTCTTAAGGCATTGGGGAAAAACAAGGCTCCAGGAATTGATGGAATATCAATTAAGATGTTTCAACAAACAGATCCAGGGCTGGAGGTGCTCACTTGTCTATGCCAAGAAATATGGAAGACAACTTCCTGGCCAAATGACTGGAAGAGATCCATATTTATGCCTATTTCCAAGAAAGGTGATCCAACTGAACGTGGAAATTATCAAACAGTATCATTAATATCACACACAAGCAAAATTTTGCTGAAGATCATTCAAAAATGGCTGCAGCAATGTATCGACAGGGAACTGCCAGAAGTTCAGGCTGGTTTCAGAAGATGATGTGGAACCAAGGATAGCATTGCTGATGTCAGATGGATCCTGGCTGAAAGCAGAGAATACCAGAAGGATGTTTACCTGTGTTTTATTGACTATGCAAAGGCATTTGACTGTGTGGATCATAACAAATTATGGATAACATTGAGAAGAATGGGAATTCCAGAACACTTAATTGTGCTCATGAGGAACCTTTACATAGATCAAGAGGCAGTTGTTCGGACAGAACAAGGGGATACCGATTGGTTTAAAGTCAGAATAGTTGTGTGTTAGGGTTGTATCCTTTCACCATAACTATTTAGTCTGTATGCTGAGCAAATAATCCGAGAAGCTGGACTATATGAAGAAGAATGGGGCATCAGGGCTGGAGGAAGACTTATTAACAACCTGCGTTATGCAGATGACACAACCTAGCTTCCTGAAAGTGAAAAGGACTTGAAGAACTTACTAATGAAGATCAAAGACCACAGCCTTCAGTATGGATTGCACCTGAACATAAAGAAAACAAAAATCCTCACAACCAGACCAATGAGCAACATCACGATAAACGGAGAAAAGATTGAAGTTGTCAAGGATTTCATTTCACTTGGATCCTCAATCAACAGGCATGGAAGCAGCAGTCAAGAAATCAAAAGACGCATTGAATTGGGTAAATCTGCTGCAAAAGACCTCTTTAAAAAAGATGTCACCTTGAAGACTAAGGTGCGTCTGACTCAAGCCATGGTATTTTCAATTGCATCATATGCATGTGAAAGCTGGACAGTGAATAAGGAAGACTGAAGAAGAATTGACTCCTTTGAACTGTGGTGTTGGCAAAGAATATTGAATATACCATGGACCGCCAAAAGAGCGAACAAATCTGTCTTAGAGGAAGCACAACCAAAATGCTCCTTGGAAACAAGGATGACGAGACTGTGTCTTACATACTTTGGACACGTTGTCAGGAGGGATCAGTCCCTGGAGAAGAACAGCAGGCTTGGCAGAGTCCAGGGTCATCAGAAAAGAGGAAGACCCTCAACGAGGTGGACTGACACAGTGGCTGCAACAATGAGCTCAAGCATAACAATGATTGTAAGGATGGCTCAGGACTGGGCAGTGTTTCATTCTGTTGTGTATAGGGTCGCTATGAGTCGGAACCGGTTTGATGGCACCTAACAACCACAAGAACACAACAAGTGTAATAAGTCAGATACAAAAGGACAAATACGGTATGGCACCACTTAAATGAAATATCGAGAATATGCGAATGCATAGAGACAGTAGATTAGTGGTTACCTGTACTGAAGGGAGGGAGGGATGGGGAGTTATTGCTTAACAGGTGGTGAGTTTCTGTTGCAAAAGTTTGGAAATAGGTAGTGGTGATGGCTGCAGAACATTTTGAAAGTGTACTTAGAAATGGTTAAAATGGCAAATTGTATGTTATGTGTATTTTACCACAATGAAATAAAAAAGTAAAAAAAGTGTTTTTCTTATGTATGAAAAAATGTATCTTGTAAGAAATAAGTCCACTATAATATCAAATGCCTTAAATTTTGAAGAGTGGTTTAAAGGTCAAGATTTCTCTGGACCCTTCTAAGAATCTTAAGTCTAGTAATCCTTGAATTCTTTTTGCCCTTGAAACTTGAAAAAAATTCACATAAACCATATGTCAGCTCTCCCTGCCCTTTCTTCGACTCTCTCCCAGAAGGCTGGAAATGGTGACTAGATTGATGGAGTTTGAAGCTGCGTTCATTAAAGAATGGCTGCAGTGATTGTGACTATTAAATTCCTTCAAAAACAAACATTTATTATGTGTGTGTAGCAATTGGGGGTGAGATAAATAGACAGCCTCTAAATAAATATGTTTTTGTTGTTAGGTGCCATTGAGTCAGTTCCGACTCATAGCAACCCTATGTACAACAGAATGAAACACTGCTCATTCCTGCACCATCCTCACCATCATCGTTATGCTTGAGCCCATTGTTGCAACCACTGTGTCAATCCATCTTCTTAAGGGTCTTCCTCTTTTTCGATGACCCTCTGCTTTACCAAGCATTATGTCCTTCTCCAGTGACTGATCCCTACTGAGAACATGTCCAAAGTATGTAAGATGCAGTCACGCCATCCTTGCTTCTAAAGATCAATCTGGTTATACTTCTACCAAGACAGATTTGCTTGTTCTTTTGGCAGTCCATGGTATATTCAATGTTCTTCGCCACAATTCAAAGGTATCAATTCTTCATTCTTCCTTATTCATTATCCAGCTTGCCCATGCATATGAGCTGATTGAAAACACCATGGCTTGAGTCAGGAGCACCTTAGTCTTCAAGGTGACATCTTTGCTTTTTAACACTTTGAAGAGGTCTTTTGCAGCAGATTTGCCCAATGCAATGCATTTTTTGATTTCTCGACTGCTGTATCCATGGGTGTTAATATTAGCCCAAGTAAAATGAAATCCTTGACAACTTCAATCCTTTCTCCGTTGATCAGTCTGTTGCTTATTGGTCCAGTTGTGTGGATTTTTGTTTTCTTTATGTTCAGGTGTAATCCATACTGAAGCCTGTAGTCTTTGATCTTCATCATTAATTGCTTCAAATCCTCTTCAATTTCAGCAAGCAAGTTTGTGTCATCTGCATAATGCAGGTTGTTAATTAGTCTTTCTCCAATCCTGAGGCCGTGTTCTTCTTCATATAGTCCGGCTTCTTGGATTATTTGCTGAGCAGATTAAATAAATACGGTGAAAGGATATAACCCTGACCCACACCTTTCCTGACTTGTTCTGTTTGAATGCCTGCCTCTTGATCTATGTACAGGCTCCTCATAAACACAATTAAGTGTTCTGGAATTCCCAATCTTTGCGATGCTATCCATAATTTGTTATGATCCACACAGTTGAATGCTTTTGCGTAGTCAATAAAACATAGGTAAACATCTTTCTGGTATTCTCTGCTTTCAGCCAGGATCAATCAGACATCAGCAAGGATACCCTGGTTCCGCATCCTCTTCTGAACTGGGCTTGAATTTCTGGCAGTTCCCTGTAGATGTACTGCTGTGACCACTTTTGAATGATCTTCAGCAAAATTTTACTTGTGTGTAATATTAATGATATTGTTTGATAATTTCCACATTCAGTTGGATCATCTTTCTTGGGAATAGGCATAAATATGGATCTCTTCCAGTCAGTTGACCAGGTAGCTGTCTTCCACATTTCTTGGCATAGGCCAGTGAGCATTTCCAGTGCTGCATCTGTTTGTTGAAACATCTCAGTTGGTATTCTGTCAATTCCCAGGGCCTTGTTTTTTCCCCAATGCCTTCAGAGCAGCTTAGACTTCTTCCTTTGTACCACTGGTCAGTACCATTGGTTCCTGATCATATGCTACCCCCTGAAATGGTTGAATGTCAACTAATTCTTTTTGGTGTGGTGACTCTGCCTATTCCATCCATCTGTTCTTGATGCTTCGTGTGTTGTTTAATATTAATATTTTCTCTGTACAATCCTTCAATACTGTAACTTGAGGTTTGAATTTTTTCTTCAGTTCTTTCAGTTTGAGAAATACCGAGCATGTTCTTCCCGTTTGGTTTTCTACCTCCAGGTCTTTGTAAATGTCATTAGAATACTTTACTTTGTGTTCTCAAGCCAACCTTTGAAATCTTCTGTTCAGGTTTTTCACTTCATCATCATTTTTTCCTTTTGCTTTAGCTACTCGATGTTCAAAAACAATTTCAGAGTCTCTTCTGACATCCATCTTGGCCTTTTCTTTCTTTCCTGTCTTTTTAATGACCTCTTGGTTTCTTCATGTCTGATGTCCTTGCACGACTCTTCTGGTCTTCTGTCATTAGTATTCAATGCATCAAGTATATTCTTAAGATGGTCTCTAAATTCAGGTGTGATATACTCAAGGTCATATTTTGGCTCTAGTGGACTTGTTCTAATTTTCTTCAGCTTCGACTTGAACTTGCATATAAGCAGTTGATGGTTTGTTCTACATTGGCCCCTGGCCTCATTTTGACTGATGATACTGAGCTTTTCCATTGTGTCTTTCCACAAGTGTAGTCAATTTGATTCCTGTGTATTTCATCTGGTGAGGTCCAAGTGTATAATTGCCGTTTATATTGTTGATAAAAGGTATTTGAAATGAAGTTGTTGGTCTTGCAAAATTCTATCATGCGATCTCTGGCATCATTTCTATCACCAAGACTATATTTTCCAACTACCAATCCTTTTTGTTTCCAGCTTTTGCATTCCAATCTCTAGTAATTATCAATGCATCTTGATTGCATGTCTGATCAATTTCAGACTGCAGAAGTTGGTAAAAATCTTCGATTTCTTCACCTTTGGCCTTAGTGGTTGGTGCATAAATTTGAATAATAGTTGTATTAACTGGTCTTCCTTGTAGGCTTATGGATATTATCCTGTTACTGACAGCGCTGTACTTCTGGATAGATCTTGAAATGTTCTTTTTGATGATGAGTGCAACACCATTCTTCTTCAAGTTTTCATTCCATATGATTGGCCTATTCAAAATGGCCAGAACTGGTCCATTTCAACTGACTAATGCCTAATATCTTGATGTTTATGTATTCCATTTCATTTTTGACTATTTCCAATTTTCCTAGATTAATACTTCTTACATTCCATGTTCCATTTATTATTGGATGTTTGCAGCTGTTTCTTTTCATTTTGAGTTGTGCCACATCAGCAAATGAAGGTCCTGAAAGCTTGACACCATCCACATCATTAAAGTCAACTTTATTTTGAGGAGGCTGCTCTTCCCCAGACATCTTTTGAGAGTCTTCCAACCTGAGGGGCTCATGTTCTGGCACTACATGGGAATATGTTCTGCTGCTATTCATAATGTTTTCACTGGCTAATTCTTTTGAAGTAGACTAGCAGGTCCTTCTTCCTAGTCTGTCTTAATCTGGAAGCTCAGCTGAAACCTGCCTGCTATGAGTGACAGTGCTGGTATTTGAATACCGGTGGCATAGCTTCCAGCATCACAGCAACACGCAAGCTCACCCAGTAAGACAAACTGACAGACACATGAGGGAAATAAATAAATATGTAGGTGGCCATAAATTGAGATAAATTACTTGAAGGGAGCAAACAGGGAGCAGTGGAAATAGATGAGATATTCTAGGTAAAGAGAGAAGAGAGGAGGGGGAGGAGAAGGAGAAGCTGAGAGTGAAGGGGAGGGAGAAAAAAGGATTTAGGAAACTCCAACACTTAGAATCTGGTAGAGAAGAGACCAAAGAGGAATAAGGAAAGTGAAGAACACATAAATTTAAGAAAGGCAGGTGTTATAAGAAAGGCAACAGTGGTCAACTAAATTAGGTGCTGCTGAGAGAACAAACTAGATGAGAGTTAATATAAATTTGTTAACATGGAGATCATCGGTGACCTTTATAACATAGGTTGGGCAAACCTATTGGACTGGTTATGAGTCACTTTACGGAGCATGACTTCATGGTCATTTTATAAATGATCATTTTCTAAAACCTGGTTTTGTAAAGAGGATGAAACCTCGACTGAGAGAACTGTTAGGTTAGGAAGTGCAGATAGCCTATGTGGACAGTTCTCAGGCAAAGTTTAGCTAGGAGGGAGGACAGGGAAATGAGGAAGAGGCAGTAGGAGGATGAAGGACCAAGGAGGACTTTTGTTTCATTTTGCTTTGTTTCATTGTTATTAGGTGCCATTGAGTCAGTTCTGACTCATAGCGACCCTATGTACAACAGGATGAAACACTGCCCCGTCCTACACAATCCTCAGAATCCTTGTATTAGTTGAGCCCATTGTTGCAGCCACTATGTCAATCCATCTTATTGAGGGTCTTCCTCTTTTTTGCGGACCCTCTACTTTACCAAGCATGATGTCTTTCTCCAAGGACAGATCCCTCCTGATAACATGTCCAAAGTATGTGAGACATAGTCTTGCCATCCTTCCTTCTAAGGATCATTTTGGTTGTATTTCTTCCAAGACAGATTTGTTCCTTCTTTGGTGAGGATCCATGATATATATATTCAACATTCTTCACCAGCACCACAATTCAAAGGTGTGAGTTCTTCTTTCACCTTCCTTATTCATCATCCAGCTTCAGTATGTATATGAGGCCATTGAAAACACCATGGCTTAGGTCAGGTGCACCTTAGCCTTCAAGGTGACATCTTTGCTTTTCAACACTTTGAAGAGGTCTTTTGCAGTAGATTTGCCCAATGCAACGCGTGTTTTGATTTCTTGACCGCTGTTTTCATGCCTGTTGATTGTGGATCCAAGTAAAATGAAATCCTTGACAACGTCAATCTTTTCTGTTTATCATGATGTTGTTTATTGGTCCAGTTGTGAGGATTTTTGTTTTCTTTATGTTGAGGTGTAATCCATATTGAGGACTGTGTTCTTTGATCTTCATCAGTAAGTGCTTCATGTCTTCTTCACTTTCAGCAAGCAAGGTTGTGTCATTTGTGTATGTGAGCTGTTAATGAATCTTTCTCCAATCTTGATGCCCCATTCGAATCTACCAGGTGCTCTTTTGAAACCCTATGGGGCAGTTCTAGACTCTGTCCTACAGGGTTGCTATGAGTTGGAATCTATTCGACCAAAATGGGTTCCTTTTTTTGTATCATTTAACATTTTCCCTATAGAATTCTTCAATATTGCAACTTGGAGCTTGAATTTTTCTTTCACTTCTTTCAGCTTGAGAAATGTTGAGTGTGTTCTTCCCTTTTGGTTTTCTATCTGCAGCTCTTTGCACATGTCATTATAATACTTTGTCTTCTCGAGCCTCCCTTTGAAATGTTCTCTTCAGCTCTTTTACTTCATCATTTCTTTCTTTTGCTTTAGCTACTCGGTGTTCAAGAGCAAGTTTCAGAGTCTCTTCTGACACCCATTTTGGTCTTTTATTTCCTTCCTGTCTTTTTAATGACCTTTTGTTTTGTTTATGTACAATGTCCTTGATGTCATTCCACAACTTGTCTGGTCTGCAGTCATTGCTTTGTTTTAAGATGGAAGCTACTTGAGTATATTTATATGTTAATGGGAACGATCCAATATGGAGGGAGATACTGAACGTGCAGGAAATAGAAAATCTAAAACAGAAAGTCTGAAGAGATGAGACAGAGCTCCTGTGAAGGAACTAGTTTTGACAGGAAGGTGAACACTTTAACATGACAGAAAAGAAGGAAGAGAAAGTGAGCATACAATCTGGAGGGGGGTTAATGCAGGTGGGTTTTGGGTTTGGAAGTGAGAAGCTGAGGGAGTTCTTATCTGATGGCTTTCTGTTTTCTCTGTAAAGTGTGAGGTAAGGGTGATAACTTGAAGACTAGGGAGAATGTGAATCAGTGGTTTGAAGAGAGCAATGAGTGCCATTAGTTGTCCAGAAGAGCAGAAAACAAGCCTGTTGTGAATCAGAGCAGGGTTGCCCAACTGCTGGAGGAGCTGTAGAATTTTGGATTTATTATTTTAAAGTGAAACTGCCATGTTTTTCCAATTCTAAGATGCACAATTTTTAACCTTTGAATTTGGGATACATCCTATAAGACTTGCTTGCATTGTTTCATTGTTGGCAGCCTTTCTTTTCTTATCCATTGCTGTTGAGTTGATTTCTTTCTTAATGGTCCATAAAATAATGTTGCACCTTAAAATTGATGGCATCTTAGAGTCAATGAAATATGGTAGATGACTCCATTCTGTGATTTTATCCCTGCCAGGTTCAGATGCCTTTGTACAGATGTAGAGAAGGCATTTCTTTCAGGGTTGGCTTTTAAAGATAAGATGCAGTAGATAACGCCTTGACAATAGCTGTCAGTCACAAAGCGGCATATTTGGGCCCACCTGAGAATAATATAACTACAACGTGACTGCCTCTTGTGTTGATTAACTCCACATTACTGGAAGAATTCCATCTGGAAGTTTCATCTACAAGGCCAGTGTCTAAGATCCTTTGCCAGGTTAAGACTCTATCATAAATTTCTGTTAAAAGCTTAACTATCTTGAGACAACTATTCGGAATTCCTTCACCAAGCTTCCCAAGATTGAATGCTTAGGACTTGTATCCTAAGTGGAGGGGTGGTTATTGGAGAAGGGGTTCGGAGGATTCAGCTGCTAACTGAATTGTCAGCTGTTTGAATCTACCAGTGGTTCCTTGGGCAAAAAGACCCGAAGATCTGCCCCCAAAAGGATTACAGCCAAGGAAACCCTACGGGGCATTTCTACTTCGTCCTATAGGGCCACAATGAGTCAGAATCAACTAGATGGCACACAACAACAACAACATGTCAAGCAGCCTGTTGATTTTTGAGTGAACAAAAATAAAGAAAATCTGAGTCTCAGACTTTAAGGGCTAACAGTCTACTAACAGAGAAAGAAAAAACAAACAAAAAAACTCCAGAAAATTGTCACTTTGGGTATACATTCATACAATCACTCGTTTGACACATATTTATTGAACTCCTGCTCAGGGCCAGGCGCTGTTCTAAGCGCTGAGTATATTACCATAACCATTGCTGTTGAGTCGATTTCAACTCATAGTGACCCTATAGGACAGAGCAGAACTGCCCCATAGGGTTTCCAAAGAGCTCCTGGTGGATTCAAACTGCCAACTTTTTGGTTAGCAACTGTAGCTCTTAACCACTATGCCATCAGGGTTTCCACTGAGTATATAGCAGTGATAAAACCTACAAGGTCCCTTATAGTCCTTACCTTCGGGTGGGGTGAGACAGAAAATTAACTAATAAACATATCAATAAGCATGATAACTTTGACTAGTGATATAACGTGAGGAAAGTAAGTAAAATGTTGTAGAGAATTTTTGGGAGATTGGATGTTAGGAGTATCAGTTAAGCAACTTTTGGCTACAAGTAACAATGGTGTAAGACCTAGGGCATTTATTATTAATTTAAAAAGCACAGAGGTTATGGGTACAAGAGTACTTTCAGCAATTCAGCAGTCTCATCAAGGACCAAGGTGTTTTCCAACCTTCTATTCCCCCATTCTTAACATATTGGGTTTTTTTCCTAAGGTTTTTTGCCTCATGGCTGCAAAATGGCTGCCACAGATGCAGATATTACATCCTCTCATCGTTTCCAAAGCCAGAAGGGAAAAAGAGGGATTCTTTTTTCTAGTGTAGCTCTCTCATTTAATCAGAAAAAATCCTTCCTAGAAGTTTCCTCAGCACCTAACAGACTCCCCAACCCCCCCCCCCCCAAATTCATGGAATAGAACTGGTCACCTGCCTACCCCTAGTTCAGTGGCTTGCAAGGAGGACCTGAATTGCAGCGATTGATTCAGAACACTCGTCAGTCTTCAAATCTGGGTTCTTTTGACAAGAAAGAAGGTAGAATGGCTGTTGGGTAGGGAAATAATGACTGCCACATCATGGAATGCTTCTCTGAGGAGATGGCAGTTGTACTGAAACCTAAATGATAAGGTAGCACCAGTCTTGTGTACCATGTACTGTGGTAGGGCAAACAGGGGGGGTTGGCAAGGATAGTTGGTCTGACATAGAAGGAGATGCTTGAGAGCAAAAATGAGTCATCCAGGTAAAGCCATGGGTGGAGATGGGAGGAGGCCTTTCTGACTGCAGCAAAGGCCAGTACAAAGGAAAATGGATGTGAGCCAGTTTGTATGACCGGAGCAAGATGAACGAGATAGGGTAGGTCACAGCCTTGGTGGAGATGACTCCAGAGGGGAAGATTCAGACTCTAACATTGCAAGATAAGTGATAAAGTAAATGCATGCAAAAGGAATTGCTCTCAGTTCCACATGGGGCTTTGAAAGAAACTTCCTCAAGGAAGAGAGAGTAGGGCTGAATCCTGACTGATGACAAGGAAGTAGCCAATGAACAGAAGGGGGAAGGATGTCTTAGGCATAGGGCATAGCATGTGCGAAGCCTTGGGACATGAAACAACATGATGAAAACATTCAATAAGGCATTCCAAAAAAAAAAAAAAAAAAGTCCGTTGCAGTCAAGTCTATTCTGACTCAGGGTATAAAGTGTGAGTCAAAGTCCTTGGTGGTTCAAATGGTTAACGTTCTCAACTGCTAACGTTGGTGGTTTGAGTCCACCCAGAGGTGCCTTGGAAGAAAGGCCTGGTGATCTACTTTGGAAAAACTGGCCATTGGAAACCTTGTGGAGCACAGTTCTACTCTGAGACACACAGGGTTGCCATGAGTTAGAACCAACTCGACAGCAACTGATTTGGTTTTGGAATGTGCAATTCAGAGAGCTACTGGTGGTGAGGCAGGAGCTGGCTCAGGGGCTCTACTGTGTTTAATTTAAGCCAGTGCCTGCTTTTGAAGAAGCAGGAAGTCCTAGCTCAGGTAGTAATGACCAAGTTGGTGTCCAATGAGGGACTAGCCTGGATGATCTCCATGAACATTTCTTTTACATTTCTGATCTCTTGTTGATGCTCAATAAAAGTTTGCTGAAAAAATGAACTACAAACAAGCTTCATTTTTTTTTTTTTTTTGCTGTCAAAACTTTACTTATCAGTATAAACTGGATGTGTTCTTCAAGGCCTGATCTGGCCCTACATGCTCCATGAAGTGAACCCTGAACAGTCCGGCCTCCAGCAACCCCTCCCTGCTCTGGATTTACTGCTTCAGCACTTAACAAGGAAGGCCCTGTATGTTTTTCACATTTATGTGTCTTCCCCTCCTAACTAGACTCTGAGCTCTGAGAGGGCAAGGGCTATATTTTATGTAATCTATATATTCACCCACCACCCAACTGTCAGTTTTTTGTACTGTAGTGGTTTGTGTGTTGCTATGAAGCTGAAAGCTATACCACTAGTCAGGTCAATACCAGCAGGGTCACCCATGGTGGACAGGTTTCAGCAGAGCTTCCAGACTAAGACAGAATAGGAAGAAACTCCTGGAGATCTACCTCCAAAAATTAGCAATGACAACCCTATAGATCACAAAAGAAAATATTCTGATATAGTGCTGGACGCTGAGCCCCCTAGGTTAGAAGACACTCAAAATACACAGCGGCCACAACAATGGACTTGAGCGTATTGATGACATGAAGATGGCACAGAACCAGGCAACATTTCATTGCGTTGTGCATGAGATTGCAATGAGTTGGAGCCAACTTGATGGTAACTAACAACAACAAAATACCCACTGACATATGGCATACACTAAGCATATGGTATATATACATGAAATGTTGCTGAATTTTCTCATCCTACGGATGCGCTTGAGTGGATTTCATGACAGGAGTCTTCAGGTCTGAAGGGGACTCTCAAACCCAGAGTTAGCTGCTATGGACTTCCCCATCCTGCCTCAGTCAGTCCCTAGAAGATCCAGGGGGGTCCAGTTAACAGCACAAGGGTGAGGGAGTGCTAGGATTAAAAATAAGAGTGCTTCTCATTATGTTACAAGGACTTCTTAGTGAGGATTTTGAAAAGTGCCACACCCTGTGGTTTTTGAAACATGGGATGGGGCACCTATAAAGTCCTTGAATACTAAAAAAAAAAAAAAAGGAAAAAGAAAAGATTTTTGTGTGTTTCAAAGTTAGAAAGATACATCATTGACCATGCTGCCTTCCAGGAACCTTGATTCTTATATCAGTTAGCATAGGCTAGGTTATGCTGAGGTAACAAGTAGCTCCTCAATCTCAGTGACTAAGAACAATAAAGATTAATCTCTTGATTATGCCTATCATGGGTCACCAGGGGCCTCTGCTTATCACAGGGATTCAGGGAGTCAGGCTGATGGAGTTGCTACCATTTTGAATTGTGGCCACCATGGCAGAACTAAGGAGCTTTGGTAGCACAATCGTTAAGTACTCGGCTGCTAACCAAAAGGTCTGAAGTTCGAACCTACCAGTCACTCCGTGGGATAAAAGACCTGGCTATCTGCTCTGTGAAGATTACAGCCTAGGAAAACCTATGGGACAATTGTACTCTGTCATATAGGGTCATTAAGAATGGGAAATGACTCAATGACACACAGAAAAATGGGCAGAACTACTTGCAAGGTCCCACCCATCACAAGGAGGTTAAGACTTATAATCCTACCTTGTACCTGGAAGTGGGATCACCAGAAACAATTGATGAACCATACTACCATAATCCTAGTGACCAAAAAGCCAGCCAGGGACACAGCCCCAAACTTAGGCACTTGTGGCTCCCATATCGCACCTTCATGCTTAGGCCAATACATCAGAGTGTGACAGTTAAGGCCAAGTACCACAGATCCCGGGCTGCGCAACAGTCCCGGGTCTCTTGCCAAAGAAGGATGCCTTTGCTTTTGTGTGGTTCCCTATGTGACTGACTCATCCATTCTCTGGCATCGTGCCCCTCCCAGGCAGGAGCTACTCCCATGCAGGACCTGTCTGTCAGGCTACAGTGCCCCTGCACGTGTGACCGGCTCCCTGAGAGACGGCAGGGCCAGCCTGACTGCCTAGACTGGGATCTGCCATTCAGGGTTCAATTGACAACTCAGGTGCAGGAGCCCAGCTGGCTGATTGGTAGCAAGATATGACAGAGGGAAGCCGCTGACGCCTGTTTGTTTCTCTGGCTGCCAGGGAGTGGGGCAGATTTGCCGGTGACTTTGTCGTTAGGCCAGACACAGTGAGTAGTCCCACGTCCTCCTTTTCCTTCCCATGACTTCCTTTGGAGAGGAATTTCCAAGAGGAGCAGCCAATTATGATCCTACAGTTGTGAGGCTGTGGTAATTTGGGGTTTAATGAACAGCATATACAGGGAACAGGGGTTAAAAGGGAATCTGGTAATGTGGAGGCACATTTTACGTAATTCAAAAAGAGTCTCAGTCAGGTATGAAAATATTTCCATTTTCATTTATTACTCTCTCCTCCTCTGGTCCCATCCAAATAACAGAACCAAGGAAATTGGCAACTCTGTAGGACTGATGAATTTTTTTTTTTCTGATTACCTGCAAGTGCCGAAGTCGAGAACAGATGAAGACAACTGTTTTTATCATTATGTCTCCTCATCAAACTTTGTAACATTTTATCTACAATTTTGACTTACTATCAGTCCATTGTCACCTTTAAAGCCTCCTTGAAACCAGAGAAATATTTTTATACCTCTAAAAAAAAAAAAAGAAAAATGAAACCTTTACTTCTAACAACTTATTTAGAGCACTAAAAGCTCTTTTTCCTTGACTGGACATTCTTTTCCTTAGATCACTTTCTCAACAAGAGTGTACACTTTGGGGAGATTTCTCTTGGTTCATAAACTTGTCTTTATTATGTCTTTCTTTGCATAGAAGGAGCGTAGATGAAGTGCCATGTCTACATTTCTATCACACATCGTATCATTCCTTAAAACATTGCTGTAGTTGGCGCTTAACTTTATTCTTTCCTTTTCCTGAAGTGGTTCTTTGCCAGTATTTGTATTTTAATACTTAAGTTTTCTTTAAAAACGTTGACCCTTTGAAGTTTGATAAAATGCATTTTCTCCACTTAAACTAAACTTTTATATAACTTTATATATATGTATACAAATTCAAGCCTCGCATGATTTTATGTCACCCGATTTTTGATTTATTACAATTCTGCTTTCAAAGTTCATTCATATTCTTATAGTTTGAGAAAATCAAGTTACTTGTAGCTTAGAGAAATGATTCCTAGTATATTTCTGAACAAATGCAACTGCAGCCTTCAAAGGCTGCAAACCTTGTTTTATGTCTTTAGGGATTAACCTAAAACCGTATAGCCAAAACACTCTTCCAGGAATATTTGCATAATCTCCAACATCCTTGTCTTTTGCAAAATGAATGAAAATTTGTAAGCAGAAACCAGACTCTTATCAAAGATAATGAGATCAGGGGACAACGCAAAGCCTGCTGACCGGGGATCAGGAGTACAGGGGTCTTAGGGAGGGGAGTCATTTGCCCTGGGGCTGAGCAATAAGGGGGTGCGTTGTCGATAGAGAATATTTCTAAATATGCCTAAAAAAGAATGATAGAACCAACTAAAGTCAGTTTGACTTTTATTATCAGCATGTTCTAGCAGTTCTAAGCAAGGTCAGTAATAAAACACTCCTCCCCGCTGGGGCAGATGGATTCCTCCCTCTTGGTTCTGCCCTGTGTGTGGTATTTGATTTACTTCACCAGTGGACAAAGAACCTACCTTAGGACACAGTGCCTGCTTCCACTAATTTTAGTTTATAAAACTAAATTTTAGCAGTGGTTGGCTAATCCCATTATCTTGGGGATTCACAGCCCCTGGGTTGATTATTAGATATTTCTCTTAACATAATTCCCATCTCTCAGGCTAGTAAAAGCCCTGGCTTAATTCTTACTTAGGGAGGAAGCTGTAGAACCTTATTGTCTGTACATATTACTCCTTAATCTTTTAACTGTAATGAACAGAATACGAAGTCACACTGGTTGAAGCTCCAAATGTGATTTTACTATAACGATACTCAGGTGTCTCGTAGAACCCACGGCATGAAGCACAGGCTCTCAGTCTCACCAGGACTGTCTCTTTTATCTTTTTTCTTCTTGGTGTATCTGCTTTATTTTGCTCTGTCCTTTTTTCTGCAGTGGGGTTGTTCTTAACCCTTCTATGGATTAATATCCCCTGGGGAGTTTTGAAACACCATCCACGCTTAAACGTTAACACTGAGTGGAATCCAGGTGAAGGCATATGTAGGTGTTCCTTGTACTATTCTTTCAATTTTTTAGTAGTAATGAATTTATTCAAAATAAGCAATTTGGGGGAAAATGTTAGTGTTTGAACCTTGCCCTCAGAAATTCTGATTCAATAGACCTGGGGAAGGTAGTTTTTTAAAGCTCCCAAAATGTGCAATCAAGGTTGGAAATTACTGCTAGAGGCTCTCTTGATTTTTCAGCTTCTGTTTTTTTGTAGAAGACAGTGAGTCCCGCCTCTTTTTTCCTGTCAAAATTTCAAAGTTCCTGGGGGTAAGGACTAACTGACCCTTGGGACAGCTGCCATCCTCTAACCAATCAGCTCTGGCCAGAGGCAATGTTCAAAATAACTGTGCACACAGTAAATTTGGAAGTGGTAAGCAATTTCCAGAAAAAACAGGGGTAGGATGAGGAGGTGGCTAGACAAGATAATTAATAATAACATGTCTTAGGTATCTAGTGCTGCTATAACAGAAATACCACAAGTGGATGGCTTTAAAAAAGAAATTTACTCTCTCACAGTTTAGGAGGCTATAAGTCTGAATTCAGGGAGCCAGCACTGAGGGAGGCTTTCTCTGTCGGTTCTGGAGGAAGCTCCTTGTCATCAGTCTTCCCCTGGGTCTAGGAGTTTCTCAGTGTAGGGACCCAGGATTCAAAGGACGTAATCTGCTCCTGGCTCTTTTTTCTTGGTGGTAGGATGTTCCTCCACTTTCTGCTCATTTCTCTCTTTTATATATTAAAAGAAATTGACTGAAGAAACAGTCTCATCTTGTAGATTGTGTCCTGCCTCATTAACATAACTGCCTCTAATTCTGCCTTATTAACATCATAAAGGTTAGGATTTATAAAATATAATTATATCAGATCACAAAATAGTGGACAGCCACACAATACTAGGAATCATGGTCTAGCCAAGTTGACACATATTTGGGAGGGACACAATTCAATCCATAACATAATAGTAACAAATAATAGTGTGTTCACTGTATTTCTTCAACAGAAATGCAAGGTGAGTCCTGAACTGCTAAATTAGAGAACACCTGGCTATTGTTGATAAGTTAAAGCCTTTGTTTATTTACTTTTTTTATTTTTTAAAAAATTGTCTTTGTTTTAGAAGCATGGAATGGTGAAGAATTGTTCTTTGTTAATTTGAAAGTGTCACATAGCAAAATTGATTTATTAAATCAAATATATTTAATAACAAAAACAAAAACCCTGCCCATAGCACAGCAGGCCTTAAAGTTGCTACACATTTAATAACATATATTAGCAAATACAATTTATAACAAATATTATTTACAGAAGGACATCATGCTTGGTAGGGAAGAGGGTCAGCAACAGAAAACAAGATGGATTGACACAGTGGCTGCAAAATGGACTCCAGCATAACAAGTGGATGGCTTCAATAAACAGAAATTTATTCTCTCACAGTTTAGAAGCCTAGAAGTCTGAATTCAGGGCGCCACCTCTAGGGGAAGGCCTTCTGTCTCTGTTGGCTCTGGGGAAATGTCCATGTCATCACCCTTCATTCGTTCTGTTGTACGTAGTGTCATTCTGAGTCAGAACTAATTCAGTGGCACCTAACAATACCAATGACAACAACATTTATAAAAGTTACTGTTTGGCAAAATGTTCCAGTTGTAGCAGGTACTAATTTTACTCCATATAGCATATCTGGTTTATAAAAAACAACACATTTCCATAAAGAAATTCTCTAAATCAGTTAATAGGCTCTGAGTCATTTCCCCTCTCCTACAACTACTTTCAGGAAATTATGTTTGAAGGGGCTGCCTCTTGCCAAGTATTGATTGGCAAGAATTCAGAGAATCTTAAGCAGTCTCAAATGGTGATCATAGGAGGAAGAGGGTGGCACTATATCACTTAGACATGAAGACCTTTTGTGGGGGTTTCTAAGGCCTTGGCTCTCAGAGTTGAGCTCTCCCATTGGAGGTCCTATCATCTCTAAGGGCATCATGTGGAGGACATAGCCCCATAACTAGGGAGGCCATAAAACATGCCCTCTTCCCCATTCCAGGGAAAACTCGTCTCCTCCCCTGTTCCAAATTCCTCTGTTTTTTTCCCCTATATTCACTCACTGTCACCACTTGAGCTATGTGTTTAAATAAAAACAAAAACCTGGGTGAGAATTGTGTTCTGGGTACATAGAAATTTCTTCTTTAGGTCGTGTGGCACACAGCCTTTAATAACTTCATGAGGCAGAGTGTTCAGAACTCTGTAATAAAAAAAAGTTCAGGGAGGATACTTCTTAGTTCGTCCATTCTCTGACAGCAATGAGAAATGTGTGTGCGCACATACAATCTCAAGACATTATCCCGCCATGCAAATATCCAGATACAGGTCTCTGTGCCCAAAGCTATCATGGCCATCAACACGTCTATGTTCTTTGGGGGGGACGTATTGGGCTTCCTCTACAAGAACTGGATTTTGGCAGAGAGAAAGGCTCTACGGTTTCCCAGGGAACCACAGCAGGAAGAGAGAGGGCGAGGAATGCATGATGATGGAAGAACAGCGTCCCACGGCCCTGATAAGTAGCAGAGACTGAGCCTGACACAGACAGTCTCTAGCTATTGAGAAAACAAACAAAATCAGTGTGATCTATGGGTGCCTGGCTACTAGAGAGTAGAGTGGGACATGGATGTTTCAGTGTGGGTACAGCAGACTGAGTACAGATGCCCAAAGACCAGCAGGGATTGTACGTCTCAGCAGAAGCTAGCTGGGCTGGGGGCTCATGCTGGGAACCCAGATGCCTCTCTCTTTCTGTGTGGATATCATCCCTGGGGAAAAAGGAAGAGGAAGAGAATTGGGAAAGCTGAGTTGACCAAAAGAGACTTAGTTTAAACTGAAAGTGAATGAATCTGCCTTGCATGGACAAATTTTGTATCATTGGCTTAAATAAGGGCTCCCCTGCTAATTAATTTCAGTTATAGAGAAAAAAACTGTTACATCTTTGCACATCTACATTTCATGACTGCTAAATGCATACCGCTACACATAGTCAAGGGCTTGTTCTAAGCATAGATGCTGTGTTTCTTTTACCTGAGTCCTCTGAGTCTCTGTTCTCCTTGACTGATATCCTTTTTCTGGGATCTCAAGCTATTGAAAAACATTTCAAAGCCTACTTGGTGCAAAAGTTTTTTCTCACCCAAGGACCAAATTGTAAGCAAGTCACTCTTCGAATGGAAACATTGATGCCTTGACCATTTGCTTAATCAGTTAGTCATCCAGAATGAGGGTAAAATAAAAATATTTCCAGATATACGAAGATTAAGAGAGTTTACTACCCACAGATCTTCATTAAAAGTTTAAAAGGGTACCTTTTTTTTTTTTTTTTTCAGCAAGAAGCAAAGGGAACATAGAGAAAAGACATGTCCTATAAGAAAGAGTATGAAATGTAAGGAATCAAAGGAAGAGAGGTGTCTTTTTCCAACATATAGAACTGAAGAGGGTGGAAATATTCTCTTTTAGGAGTTAGATAACTCTTTGCTTTCACATTGCTTTTTACTTTGAAGATTCATTATTTGAGGGCATTTTCATTTTTCCATTTATAAAATAATCATAAAATAACTTTTCATAATTCTACCACACACACACACACATATACAGAGACAGAAAGAGACAGTCAGAGACAGAGAGATAGCACCAAACATCAAATGAGATGGAGCTAAAATTCATAAAAAAAAGAATCTTGAAATTATTTCAAAAGTAATCTGAAAATCTAACTTGCGATCTAATTAAAAAATATCACTGGTTGGGTGAGTATCCATATTAAGTACCCATATTAAGCCCTTGAATCAAGAGGCCTACATTTTTAATCCTTCTAACCCTTGCTGATTGGAATAGGGATGCTACCTAAAGTTTCTCATTTTACTGTTCTTCTCTGCTGAAAGCCAGTTAGGTGTACTACATAGATACTCAAATGTGAGGTTTTGATAGTCATTTTTAGTTCAGAAATCATTCTTATGTGATACTGTGATATATACTTTTACGTATTTTTATCTTACGACATATGAATTTATGCTAGACTCATTTCTAAATCTTTACCAATGTGAATGATATAGTTTCGGGATGCTTTTACAAAACAGTGTCATGAAGCATTACAGAACGATATATTCTACAGTAATAACAACAACATGGCTTTCACAGGGAAAAAAAAGGCTGAAGTCCATTGAAATCTGGATAGTAAAAGTGCTTCGGAAGAAAATTGGCACTCATGTAAATAGATAAATACTGAAAGAAATTTCAGGGTAAATGTTCCACTCCTTCATTCCTCTACATTTCCAGAATTTGTGCTCCTTTTCTATTTCTTCTCTTGATCAATGTCATCAAAATTCACCCAGCTGTTCAGTGTAGAAACATCACTGTCATCTTTTTGTCTGTTGTCTTTTCACATCTGCTTTCTTCCCTAAACTCTTGCTTATCCCTCTAAACCCAATTTTTAGTGGTATTTGCTTCACTCTTCCCTTTTTCTCTTTGTGGTCATCAGGTCCTGTTAATTTTACCGCTTTTGAATCTATTGTCTTGGCTCAGGTCGTTATTATTGTTCACCTGGCCTGCAGAATGGCCTCCTCACTGGCTACTTCTCTCCTTTTTCACCTAGCCCCTACGCTGCTGATAAACTCATCTTCCTAAAATGAAATCTTATCACATCGTTGCCTCGTTAAAAGCGCTGATGGCTCCTCACTGTCCGTAGAAGATTCCAGTTGCTTTATCGTGACACAGACCCGCCTCGCTTTGGCGTCAGTTTATCTTTAACTGATGAGCTGCATTTATCCCTTTCCCTCCAACACCTGACGCTGCATTCTCCCACAACCCCAGACACACTTGGTTGTTTCACATCCGTTGCCTTCAAACTTGCTGTTTCACATCCCTGGCTTTCCCAGACCTGCCAGAATATTGTACTTTTCCCCTGGTAAGGTACACACCGAACACCACCTTGCTTGTGATCTTTCACTAACTCTCCTTGGGGAGAGTTTAATCACTTCCTGCCCTAGGTTTCTAAAGTATTTTTTATATACCTCAAAGAGGATAGCCATGGAGTTAATTTATACGTATTTATATGATCTGTCTTCCTTAACTAAACTGTAGATTCCTGTTATGGATTGAATTGTGTCCCTCAAAAATATGTGTTGACAGTGGGATGCAGACCTCAAATTTTCGTAAAAAGACCAGACTTAATGGTCTAAGACCATTAAGAAGCCATGCCCCCTGGACCTTCTGTGAGCCCAAGACTGGAACCATTCCTGAAGCCAACTCTTCAGACAGGGTTTGGACTGGACTATAATATAAGAAAATGATACTGGTGAGGAGTGGGCTTCTTGGCTCAAGTAGACACATGAGACTATGTGGGCAGCTCCCATTTGGAGGTGTGATGAGAAGGCAGAGGGGGACAGGAGCTGGTTGAATGGACACAGGAAATACAGGGTGGAGAGAAGGAGTGTGCTGTCACATTGTAGGGAAAGCAACTAGGGTCACATAACAATGTGTGTATTAAGTTTTTGTATGAGAAACTGACTTGAACTGTAAACTTTCACTTAAGGCACAATAAAAAAAAAATTGTAAAAAAAAAAAAAGTTGAATTCCTGGCCCTTGTATCTATGGATGTAATCCTGCTCGGCAATTGGATTTTCTTTGCTATGTTAATTAGAGCATACCTGAGTAGTGTGGGTTCTATATCAAATCACTTCTGAGTTATAAAAAGAGCAGATTAGACACAGAGACACACGTTCATGAGAGAAGACAGATCCCTTGTGAGGATTACCAAGGAAGGTATGCCCAGGGCTACTGGCAAGGAAGGAATCCACATGGTCAAGACCCTGAATTGGGACTTTGAGCCTCCAGAATTGTAAGAAAATAAACTTCTGTTCTTTTAAGCCCCCGCTTGTGGTATTTGTCTTAGAGCAGTGCAAGGTAACTAAGATAATTCCTGAAGGGCTAGACCATGTCTTACTTGTCTTTATAACAATCTCAAGAGTCTAATTTTTACCTGGCATGAAACAGGCCCAAAGTTAGTGTTTTATGAATAAATGAATGAAGAACCAAGGTCCAGAGAAGTCAAGTGTCTTGCCAAATGTCATAAAACTGGTTCATGACAGAATTGGGGGAAGAATATAGAGCTCCTGACTTTCCACTTGCTTCATCCTCTTTCTATCATAATGTTAAAAAGTTTATTTTTTTTAATTATAAAACTAATGACTTGTAGAAAATATAAAATATAGAGAGAGCAGACAGAAGAAAAATATTGCATTCCTTATTTGTAGTGTTAACATTTTGTGTATCTCTTTCCAGTGTTTTTTAATTTTTCCTTTTTAAATATAATTTTTAAAAATTAGGAAAAACTCAAGTATAAATATGAAAATAATAACCATCTACATTATCATCTTCAGAATTAGCTTCTGTTGACATCTTGCTACATATACTTCCAGTCTATATCTTATTCACTTTCTCCTTTTTAAATCATTCTTGTGTTTTGGTAAAAGTGATGCATGCTTATCATAAAAGAATCCAAGTAGAGCAGAAAACTTAAAGGATGAAAATAAAAGAAACCATCTCAGATCTGCTACCTAGAAATAATCTTTGTTAATGGTTAAACATTATTCCAGATGTTTTTCTGTGTATATGTGTTCATATATAAGGATATGAAAGATTGTTAAATAGATAAACATGAAGGAAAATAGAAAATAATACTATTAAAAAAAATTAGGGAGAGACAATCGTACTTTTTTTGTTATTTTTAAGTAAAATGACCAAATTTAATTGTATTTATATCAAATAGAAAAAAAAAAAAGAAATCCTGGTGAAACATAAGGTTTATTTTTTATTTTTTTATTTTTAACAAGGGATATTATTTCCCAAAAGATACTTTTAATATTCAAGAGAGGGATCATGAAATATATTGAGGTTGGAGGATGTAATTTGTTTTTTAAATATCTCCATATTAGTGATATTCGGTAGTGTACATTTATTCAGTCAAAACTGGGAAGACGAGAGCTTAGCATCCTCACACTTTCTGCCTTTTCTGCTCATATCTTAGTTTTTGGAAGTTATATTATCTATTAAGTTCTGCCTCTTTTCTCAATTTGTTGCAATTAGTCAAAATTTTGCTGGTTTGCACTATATTTTCCTTATTTTGTTAAATAGTATAGATAGGGGATTAATTTCCGATAAAGCATCTTAGCTGAGATATTCTTCCAGTGTTTCCTGTGGATGTACGTATTTTACAAAGAGCATGTCGTTTACCGCTTTCTCCATTAATATCATAAAATTATAATGTAATTATACTGCTACCTCATAGTAATATGTTATAAAATTGTTTTATAAATGTTTTTAATATTTGTGTAATATTCCTTTATGTAGATCATGAGGGAAAAAATCAAAGCTTACTATTCCAACACCAAATGTATAAAAATCAAATCGCACTCTAGTATCAGTTCTGTTCCCCTCTATTCTGACACCAGCCGCACGTGTATCACTTCTGCCAACCCAGAAACCAGGAGCTAGGTCAGGCTTCACAGGTTCAAATGCCGAGTCTGCCTAAGACCTCAGATGCCAGCTGCAAACTTGGCAGTCCCCACGATACCCGCACTTCTGAGCTGCTGGCTGCAGATCTGGGAATTGCCCACTATCATTTCAGGATGTTGGCTGTGCTCAGGGGTCTCCTGCCCTCCTCACTTCCAAGTTGCCGGCTGCTACTACTCCCTTGGGTTTGGTAATTCACTAGAACTCACAGAAGCTACGAAAGTGCTACACTTACACTTATAACTTTATAATAGCAAAAAGATACAGATTAAGAGATGCATAGGGTGAGGTTTGTGAGGATTCCCAATGGATGTGCTACCCTCCCATGTCCATTGATGTCTATCACCAATGTGGAAGCCCATGGAGCTTCCATGTCCAGACCCTTCAGAGGCATGATTCATTGAATTAGTCTCCCTCCCCTTAGGTCTTCTGATTTATAGGCCGTGGGTTTTTCTGGCCTGGCCAGCTTCCACCTGAGTCAACTCATTAGCATAAACCCTCAGCTGTGGTCTGGAGGCCCCGTCAAAGACACTTCATTCACTGGGGAAATACCAAGGTTTTCGAGAGTGTCTCTGTTTTAGTTATCTAGTGCAGCTATAACAGAAACATCACAAGTGGATGGCTTTAACAAAGAGAAATCTATTTTCTCACAGTCTAGGAGGCTGGAAGCCTGACTTCATGGTGCCAGCTCCAGGGGAAGGCTTTCTTTCTCTTTCAGCTTTGGGGTAAGTTCCTTGTCATCAATCTTCCCCTGGTCTAGAAGCTTCTCAGTACAAGGACTCTGGATCAAAAAGCCATCGTCCCCTGCTGGTTCTTCGTTCTTGGTGGTTTGATGTCCCCAACTCTCTGTTCACTTCTCTGTTTTATATCTCAAAAGACATTGACTCAAGGTACAATCCACTCTTGTAGATTTAGTCCTGCCTCATTAACATAACTGCCTCTAATCCTGGCTCATTAACATCATAGGTAGGATTTACAACACATAGGAAAATCACATCAGATGACAAAATGGTGGACAATCACACAATACTGGGAATCGTGGCCTAGCCAAGTTGACACACATTTTAGGGGGACAGAGTTCAATCCATAATAATCTATCAAGAATCAAAGACAAAGACCAAATTCTCTGGGTAAAGTTAAATTCTCTTCCCCACATGAAAACCAATGTTCTCGAATCAAGTCCAACGCACGGCGACCCCATGTGTGGCAGAGCAAAACTGTGCTTCATTGTCTTTTAAATGGCTGACTTTTTCAGAAGCAGATCACCAAGACTTTCTTCCGAGGGGCCTCTGGGTGGACTGGAACCTCTAGCCTTTTGGTTAGCAGCCAGGTGTGTTAATCATTTGCACCACATGGGATGCCTTACCCCACATAGACTTATCATCATTTACTGTCTATATTACATCTATACTGTCTCCATATTCAGTTTTTGCTAATATAAATACAACTGCCATCAGCAAACTTGCACATCATGCCTTTTTCTGTATTTCAAGTTATTTCTATATGAGAGTCCTAGAAGGGCTGCAGTGCTCCAATAATTTGGATTTAAGTGATTATGTAGAGTGCCTTTCTAAATTTTGTGTATTTTTGTAGTTTCTTTATCCTGACAGCCTCTGTTCATCAGATTAAATTCTCTCTTTGGTTTTGTGTTGGCTCATGAGGTGATGATTCTTGGGGTTCGTCTTCAGCAAATGCCAACACAGACATCACCTGCACACATTTACCCTGTTTATTATTTACATCTCGGGTATGAGTACTCATTCACTACGCAGCACTGCATGAAACCTGCATCAGGTATCCAACTCTAAAGAGGTTTAGAGAAATGGGCCAAGACTCAGGAGAATCAGCAAAAATGACATAAAGTTTTAAAAAATTGGGCTTCTGGAGAAAAGTGCAGGCTTACCCAAATATATGGGTAGGTAGATCTATCTGTGGGTGTGGTTTGGGAGACATGGAAAGTTATCTTTGCTTACAACTATTTGGCCTACTACCTGTGACAATGCCTGTATTTCCCACCACTGGTGAGGTTAGCTCTAGAAAATCCCCGTTAAAGTTTAAGTACACTTGCCTGGGAAGACTAAAATTGCAAAACCATTAGGATTCCTTTTCACATGGCTGATAGTTAGCTTATCTAATTAGTTAACTGTCCCTTGTTGGCCATCAAAGGGATCCTGAAATACTAAGACCCAAGAAAGGAACATCTTGATATGAGAAAGTCAGGTTTAGAGTGAAGAGCTTTGTCCAGGGAGGGAGATTTTGGCTTGGTAACGAAAAGTGAGACCCTGAGCGTCTGGGACAGCATGGGCGATGACTCAAGAGGGTTGAAATGAGAGTCAAAAAGCATGATTCTGGATAAAGGAATCCTGATGACAGTTCTTATTAGTTTGCAAAAAAATTTTAAGGTGAGTTAAACCTAGAAAAAAGATGATCCAGATAAAGAAACCTAACTGCCTTTAAGTCTTTAAAAAAGGGAAAGCATGACGTATCAACTGGAAATGTTATTAGTTGCCAGTGGTATGTTATCTAACTAAGAATATTTAAAATAAGGGTCGATTTGTCTTTTATTTCAAGAAGTCCTAAGGAAGGCAGCTGTTGGTATTGATTCAGTGACTTGATGGTGTTAGGCTCAGCACTTCTGAAATGTTCTTGACCTTTTCCTCATGTTTGTGGTGGTCACAAGATGGCAGCTGTAGTTTCAAATCTCATGTATGGTTTCCAAGTAGGAGGAACCAGGAGAGGAGAAAGCAGAACAGGGCACTTCTGGTTTGTCTTATTGGCCCAAAGTGTGAAAAATGTCTACCCTGGCTGCACAGAAAGCTGGGAAATTATTTACTTCTTGTAACTTCTGGAGTAGAGACAGGCAAGGAAAAAATGAATGATTTTAACTGAGTCAAACTTTCTTTCCACAAAAACACACACATCCACATCCACATATATGTATGTATGTATATATATATGTATACATATATATATATACAAATATGCTTTTTTTTTTATTTGCTAGACATGGTGAGCAGCCCTTGCACATTTCCAATGAGTGCAGGAAAGGAGACATGGACAGATGATGTAGTTAAAAGAGTACCGGGTCAGGAGTCAACAAGAGTGTTCTGGTTATTCCAATAAATTGGGTATCACCTTGGGAAAGCCACATGGCATCTGGGCCACAATTACCTATTTGGTAAAAAAGGGAAAAATGATACTTTCTCTGCCTACCTTATAAAATTATTATGACATTAAAATAAATGTTACATATGAAAATGCTCTGAAAGATTTAAACCCCATACAAAGATCAGCCATTTCTTATTCCAGAAAAGCCACATGACATAATGGAAAAAAAAAAAAAATCACAGATCAAATCCCAAATATGTCACTTACTAACTGTAAGGTTGAGCAGGGTCGATTTTTAGCCCCTTAATTTTGGGAAATTGGGGAAGTCATTCCAATCTCATAGAATTATCTTATGACTTTTAAAACGCTAGTGTAAACATAGTGCCTGACACATAGTAAACAGACAATAGATATGCATTTTGTTTTTCTCTTCTCTCCCATAATGTCAGCATTCAGCCAGCGGGGACTGTACTGGTCATTAAGCCAGAGGTAAAGCAGTGGAATGGTTAACGACAGACTCAGTGGAATCTTCCAGCCCTGAGATCATCTGAAGCGTGTACCCACAGTCTGTCTGGGAACATCTAGAGCACTTTGTGGGATCTCACTTAAGCCTCAGCAATTCATTACAAAACCTAATTGTGCAAGTAATACCCACAGACTCTCAGCTGACAAAACTGGTAGTTGAAATACTTTTGGTTGGTTGATAAATTTCTTAATGGAGTTTTGTTTACTAGTATATGTCATGGTTTGACTGTATTCTGAAACTTCCATTCTTTTTTTCCTAAACAAGATTTAAGAGTTCAAGTTTTAGAGTTTTTACTCAAAATTACCATTTAAATTTTTTCCCTCCGTCACCTGTGTGTGTGTGCATTCAAATTAAGCAAACGCTTATTTCTGATGGGGCCATAACACAGAACACGTTCCAGCATGTGGCTCCCGTGTTTTCTTTCTGTCTGTTTTGTCTCTTATTAGTGAGCTGTGCCTGTTCCCAGTCAACCGTATGGCTTTGGGGTGGAGGAATTCTACACAGAGATAGAAAGGGATATTTCAAAATTAAATAGCTAAGAAAGATGAGAAGCATTTGGTGGAATCCGGAACTATGGGATACTCCCTGCCATGTCTATTGGGCTACCTTTGACTCCTAAAGCCAGCCGTCTCTAGGGAGCAAGCCGAGATACAGTTCCCCACCCTCTCAGTGTTGGCACATCAGAACACCCATTAGACTGTGACTTTTTAGAGATACTGAGAAGGAAAAATCACAGAAGCCATCATTGTTGTATAATTTCTAGCCGTTAGGGAATTGCATGAAAATTGGGCGCTCCTTTTATTTTGTTGAGTAAACAAATAAATGACTAACATCTTAAATACTTTCTTCAGCCTAGGTTCAACAGTTGGAGTGTTATCTCTGCAGATTTAGCCAATGCATCCATATACTTGGCTGTCCTTTTTTATTTAAGGGGAGGGCAGTTTTTAAATTTTTGAAAAATTCAAATACTTAGTATTTTATTTCAGTTGTGATGTAATTGCTTTTTTTTTGAACTTCAAATCACATGAGGTGACTTTTTTTCAGGTGTGTGTTTTTGGCAGATAAGCTTTTTCTGGAATGAATGACTATTGTGAATTCTCTGGTTTGGGCAGCATGAGACCAACATCTCCAAACATTTCTTTGAGAGGGAAGAGTTGTATTCCAGCTACCCCTGCATTTCAGAAAGGTGTGGGACCGACCTAGGGGACAGAGTTCTGATCCACTAGAGACCTGTGGCTTTTTAGAAAAAAATTGAGAAGCAGAAGTTGAGGGGGGCGGCTAAAGGATTAGATTCAGCCTACTGTTTTGCCACTATACTTCTAAACTTCCTGCATTCATGAAGCTGGAAAAGGAACTAATGAACATAGATTAATGTCAACAAATCTGGGAGAAAAATATTTTTATTTAAATCCAGATTAAAGCATGCCACTTTATCAAAGAGCCCCCAGTTTCACAGTACAAAAAAATTTTTCTTTGAAAACAACCTAAAAATGAAAGTCACACTGTTACTGAAACTTGGAGAAAGATAGCATGCCAGAGTACTGGGCTCCAGATAACAGTGTAAGAATCAAAAATGGACATAATGAAAAGTCTAATGAATATCTCTCCAAAATAAAACACCAGGTGCTTATTTCATCATACATAGATACCTTGATTTTATGAATAATAAAAAAGTATTTTTAATAAAAGGGAAACCTATCTATATTTAAAATTTAAAACAAAATGACAATATAATGAAGAGTATTTTTGTCAATACAATGCATTAAAAATTTTAGGCAATGGTTTTCATCTTGATTTGTACAACTCATCTAAGCATTCAACTTCCTTTCTAAAAAAAATCTACTTAGGTATCAGGGTGCAGTAGTGCTAACTCTGAAAATTTGTTGCTTTGTATCACTGGTTTCTGGTATCACTCTTTAAATAATTTTTTTAAAAAATAATTTTTATCGTGCTTTAAGTGAAAGTTTACAAATCAAGTCAGGCTCTCACATAAAAACTTATATACACCTTACTACATACTCCCAATTACTCTCTCCCCAATGAGACAGCCCGCTCCCTCCTTCCAGTCTCTCTTTTCATGATTATTTTGCCAGCTTCTAACCCCCTCTACCCTCTCATCTCCCCTCCAGAGAGGAGATGCCAACATAGTCTCAAGTGTCCACATGATGCAAGCAGCTCACTCCTCATCAGCATCTCTCTCCAAACCATTGTCCAGTCCAATCCATGTCTGACAAGTTGGCTTGGGGAATGGTTCCTGTCCTGGGCCAACAGAAGGTTTGGGGACCATGACCGCCGGGGTCCTTCTAGTCTCTGTCAGACCATTAAGTCTGGTCTTTTTATAAGAATTTGGAGTCTGCATCCCACTGTTCTCCTGCTCCCTCAGGGGTTCTCTGTTGTGTTTCCTGTCAGGGCAGTCATCAGTTGTGGCCGGGCACCATCTAGTTCTTCTGGTCTCAGGACGATGTAGTCTCCAGTCAGTGTAGCCCCTTCTGTCTCTTGAGCTCATAATTACCTTGTGTCCTTGGTGTTCTTCATTCTCCTTTGATCCAGGTGGGTTGAGACTCATTGATGCATCTTAGATGGCCGCTAGCTAGCGTTTAAGACCCGAGACGCCACCCTTTAAAGTGGGATGCAGATGTTTTCTTAATAGATTTTATTTTGCCAATTGACTTAGGTGTCCTCTGAAACCATGGTCCCCAAATCCCTGCCCCTGCTTCGCTGACCTTCAAAGCATTCAGCTTATTCAGGAAACTTCTTTGCTTTTGGTTTAGTCCAGTTGTGCTGACCTCCCCTGTATTGAGTGTTGTCCTTCCTTTCACCTAAAATAGTTCTTATCTACTATGTAATTAGTAAATACTCCTCTCCCACTCTCCTCCCTCCCCCTTCTCGTAACCACAAAAGAATGTGTTCTTTTCAGTTTAAACTATTTCTCAAGATCTTATAATAGTGGTCTTATACAATATTTGTCCTTTTGCAACTGACTAATTTCACTTAGCATAATGCCTTCCAGGTTCCTCCGTGTTATGAAATGTTTCACAGATTCCTCACTGTTCCTTATCGATGAGTAGTATTCCATTGTGTGAATATGCCATAATTTATTCATTCATCCATTGATGGGCATCTTGGTTGCTTCCATCTTTTTGCTATTGTAAACAGTGCTGCAATGAACATGGGTGTGCATATATCTGTTCATGTAAAGGCTCTTATTTCTCTAGGATGTATTCCGAGGAGTGGGATCGCTGAGTTGTATGGTAGTTCTATTTCTAGCTTATTAAGGAAGCACCAAATTGATTTCCAAAGTGGTTGTACCATTTGACTTTCCCACCAGCAGTGTATAAGTGTTCTAATCTCTCCACAGCCTCTCCAACATTTCTTATTTTGTGTTTTTTGGATTAATGCCAGCCTTGTTGGAGTGAGATGGAATCTCATTGTAGTTTTAATTTGCATTTCTCTAGTGGTTAATGATCAAGAGCATTTCCTCATGTATCTGCTAGCTGCCTGAATGTCTTTTTTAGTGAAGTGTCTGTTCATGTCCTTTGCCCATTTTTTAATTGGATTGTTTGTCTTTTTGTGGTTGAGATTTAGCAGAATCATTTAGATTTTAGAGATCAGACACTGATCAGAGATGTCATAGCTGAAAATTTTTTCCCAGTCTGTAGGTGGGCTTTTTACTCTTTTGGTTAAATAACTTTTAAAATTAGTTTTTGCTAGGAGAAAGAACCTTCTGTATGATGAAAATTAAAAAAAAAAAAAGCTAATGTGATTCAGAAAAACAGGGGCTTGTTCTCAGAGTTTACAAGAATTATATTCACAAATTCATAGTTTTATTTTTTCCAATTCTGATGATTTTACTCAAAGCAATAATTGCTTTGGTGATGATCGTGTTAAGTCACTTTGAAGATTTTCATCCATTTGAATGACTTAGGCTGGAATAAAGGATGCAAACGTGGCCCCAATTTACTGGAAATTGTGTGTCCATCTGGGTTGCTACTAAATAGAATTTAAAGTAATCAGCATCAAAGTAATCCTTTAGCTTAAAGAACTGCAGAAATTCAGAAAAGTGTATTAATAACAGACTAAGACCAGCAATGATTTTTTTTTTAATCATTAGATTTTAGTGGTATTTCAGCTGAGTGAGTATTCCAATGCAAGAGACATAACAGAAAAATCGATTTTACTTAATCTTCAAAGTAATAGTATTGACCACTATAGAATTATGCATCATTGGGATAAATGTGTCTATTTCTTTTTGCCTAAAAGTGATCAAATAGCAAATCTCAACCATTGTGATAGCTGCTGGTCTTTGTTCGTGATACCCAAGTCTTCCAAATTCTTTCATCTAAGAGTAAAGAATATCAAATACCTTTCAAACAATCTCACTTAGGATGAAAAATATTAAAATTGTTAACATTTAATATTGATTTACATGAGGCCTCTATAGAGCATGGACTCTGACGCACATCTTCAGGTTTTTCTTTCTCTCTCCCTTCTTCCTTCCTTCGTTTTCGCTTTCTTTCTTGAGTCCCTTGTGAACCCACCATGTATTAGTTACTGTTCTAGATGCTGATGATTCAGTTTAGTCTTCACATCTGAAATAATAATAACAGGTAATGTCCAAGATCTGCTTTTAAGGAATTGCTACCTGTTTATAAAAATACAGCTGCAAATTTAGGTGGGAATGAGGGATAGTAAGCCAAGCCTGGTGCCTTTTCCCCTTTAAAGAGTGTTTCTAGGCTGAGTTTGGACATAGGAACTGCAGACGAACTCACCTTCTACTGGAGCCACCCACACATTTCTCAGCCCTGCCTAACCAGGAGAGTAAACCATCAGCCCGGCTCCCTGAACGTGGGCTGTTATTTATTACACCATGGTAGGAGAGTGGAATCAGGCAAGCAGCTTCCTTTAAAGGGATTCCCAAGCTAGGTGTCTCCTGGGAACAGACAGCAGCAGGTGGGTGATATCTGAGCAATTGCTTGGCCCTCACAGTGTAGGCTCACAGAGCAGGCTGATACTCATGCCTGCAGTGTCCTGGTGAAATCTAAGGGAGAACACAGGGGGTCCCCCCACCCCACTGAAGCAGAAACGTCTGAGCAGACAGCACTAAGAACAGAGCCTTGTCTCATAGGACTGGCTGGTCTAGAGTGCCATGGAACTATGAAAACTTCAGACTGGAGACATTTTACCTTTTAATTTTTTTCTATAGAAACAAGAAAGTCATCTGTGTGGAAAACCATGACCCATATGCTTTGGCTGTACTGTTTGGTGTTTCTTTTGCCCACAGAGTCTTGCAGAACATTATACCAGGTAAGAAAAGGGGGAAGAGGATGAATTGATGGAGGGAGCAAATGGAAAATAAAATGAGTCAGTCAACCAGTTCTCAGGTATCTGGGCTGAGGTGTAGGGAGAAGATAGTGATGTGATGACTGGACAACCAGAAGAAACTGCAACTACAGGTAACCAAAAAGCCATTTTAGCCAATAGCTGCAAATTATTTTCCCATCAGTTCGAGAGATGCAATGAAGCTCAAATGATTTAACATTGATGAACTCTTCTTTCCATATCATATGATGGAGAAGATTTTAGTTGCTCTTAACCGGGATGGTACCACTTCCTTAGAGGCATTTGGAAGTGTGTGGGGGTAGTGAGGGTTGTCATAATGAGTAGTAGGAACTAATGGCATTCAGTGAGCAAGGCTTTGGAATGGTCTGGTACAATGAAACACTGTCCCACCCAAAATGGCAATGGCATCTCCTTTGAGAAACCTGCTAGTGAACCTCAAGGTCTGACTGGTATAGAGTCTGTAGTAAGGTAATAGTTGTAAGTTTTGTGGGTGGTGAGTCCTTGGCTCCCTCTGGAATATTTTTCTTCATACCGTATGTTGTTTTAATTTCCCTGTTAGTTCCTTGTTTAAAATAAGCTGTGGAGGATCATTGAGAGAGGGAGAACATAAAAATATTTTGAGCTTCTTAGGAAGAGAGTGTTATTATTTGACCACTTTTGACCATACAATCTAGAAGGGAATTTTGAGATCGACTAGTGAATCTCCACTCCCTTATTTTGTAGATAGGGAAACTGAGGACCATGGTATGGAATGTGATTTGCTTTAGTCACAGGGCCAAGCTCAAAACTACTGTCTTCAGATTCTCAGTTTCTTGCTCTTTCAATTTGAACACATGCCTTCTTAGCAAAACCTCATCAGGAAAGAGAGAGCTTTGGAGTTCTTTGTAGGAGTTTTTCAAATGACAATAATTTTACCCTCTGAGTCGTTTGCCCCTGGTTGGGAATCTTCTCCATGACTCTCCTTCTTTCACTAACACTCCACTGGTGCCTAATTTCTGGGAAAGCTTTAGGGGCTCCTTCAGAAAGATCCCTTCTCTGAGACATTCCAAGCCCACACCTGGTATAAATTTTTCCCCTCTTCATTCCACTTCCTCATTCACATTTTTTCACAAGACAGAGTATAGAGAGTAGGCAGAAGCAATAGAAGTTGGCTTTGTTTTTTTTCTTGACGATTTGGGATTATCTTACCAGAAAGGTTCCATCCTTTTCCTCCCATTATAGTGTGTTGGATGCTGAGCTCTGGGTGCTACCCCTCCCTTGACATTGCCTACTCACCCAGGCAGCTCAGCAGATTTAGCAGCTTGAAGGTTTGCAAGTGTCTTTTTCACAGTATTAGGTTGAGAATTGGTATCTGAAGTGGCCTATGCCAGGTGCCAGTCTAGAAATGAAATGACCATGAAATGACCAGAGAGAGCCTTCTGTGTGTGTGTTTGGCAGATTAGTTGGGTAGAAGTGAATCACGTCCTTCACTTAAGAAAGGAGTTTCCAGAACTCCTTGTAAACAGCATACCTTGGTCTTCTGCCCATGTATCTCATTAATAAAATGTTATTTCACTAGAATCTGTTTAATGGGCCAAGTATCACCTAGAGTTGTTGATTTCTAAGTGCATTCACTATAATGTATTGGAGACCACGGGCCTATCAAGATAGGTTTTCAGAATCTTGAGATGCCTGTACTTCTGCATATCCTCCCCTGCTCCTGTACTTGGACCTAGCTGGCTTGCTGAAAAGGATGCTAATCCAGGAGCTGGGAGAGCTAAGTTTTCATTCCGGCTCTGAAAGGAACTCCCTGCGTGACCTGGAGCAAGTCACCTCATCTATCAAAGCCCACTTTCTCATCTGTAAAACAAGGGGCTAGGATTTGGTGATCTATAAGGTCTTCCAAAACTCTCAAAGTACTATTTTAGCTTTCTCGTGGAGTAGAAGAACTTTAGCTCTTTCACTTAACATAATAAGGCTTTATTCTCTTGACTGTAAAAAGGAAAGTTTTCTCACATCAGTGATTTCAAGGACATTGTATTCCATGAAACTTCAGTGATACCTTCTTGACCATGGACAGACACCAAATGCTAAATTTAGATTCCCCATTAGTTCTCATTTGATAGAAAGAACAGGGAAGATTCAACCTTGCTTCTTGATAACATAGAAAGAAACAACCTTGTGAGGGAAAAAGGAACATGATCCCCAAGTGTTAGTCACACAGCTTAGCCACTGAACTTCCAGTTGTTTGGTAAATGACTTAGATCTTAAAACGCAAAACCAAGGTCCTCCCAGTCACTAGAAGGCTCCCTTCTGGTTCACAAACAGGAAAATTCAGTGCCGTCTCCATACATGCAAGACTTCCTGGGTGGTGCAAATGGTTAATGTGCCCAGCTGCTAACCAAAATGTTGGCAGTTCCAGTCAACACAGAGGCCCCTTGGAAGAAAGACCTGGAGATCTGCTTCTGAAAAAACAGCTATCGAAAACCCTGTGGGGCACAGTTCTACTCTGACACACGTGGTGTTGCCATGAGTCGAAGTTGACTTGATGGCAATTGGGTTTTTCACATACACATATGTATATGTGCAAAATACTGAACTAGGTACTTTGAGGGATACGAAGAAGCAAAATGCACAATTCTTGTTCTCAAGGAACTTACGATGTAATTGGGAAGATAGTATACATATATAAAAAAGGTTAGATCGTAAGATAGCCAGTCAGGTGAATGTATGCTAAGTACTGAATGAGTGCTTTGGTGGTATGGGCAATAAATCCCACAAGAGCCAGAAAGGAAAAGATGTGTCATTCAGAACTGGATCTGAGTATGCTTCTTGGCACAGGCAAACTTCGGCTTTGCGTGTACTAAACATTCAGTAAGTCCATGTTCAGAGAATAATAACAATAGCTAAATATCTCATTTAGCAAATATTCCAGGACCTGTTCTAAGTGTTTTTCATAGATTATCTCATTTATTCCTCATAAAACCCTCTGAGGTAAGTATCATATGATTATAGTATTATAGTTTCTACCCTGCAAACCCTGGTGGTGTAGTGGTTAAGAGCTACAGCTGCTAAACAAAAGTTCACTGGCAGTTCGAATCCACCAGGTGCTCCTTGGAAACCATATGTGGCAGTTCTACTCTGTCCTATAGGGTCACTATGAGTTGGAATCGATTATGGATAGGGAAACTGAGGCTCAGACAGATTAACTTTCCGAAGGTCTCGTGTGATGGTATTGGGACTTGAAATCAGTGTTGTATTCTCAGATTACATGCTCTTTAGGCACACGTGACACTGCCGCTCAGTGAAGGATCAAGTATGATACAGATGGTGGAATAGACAGGGGCGCTTTAATCAGGAGATGTGGGAATGCTTATGATATGGGGGAGCCAGCTTTTGGGGGAGCCTTCTTAAAGAAAAACAATGCAAAATTAAAAATACAAAATTAAGTTAAAAATGAATATGTACTTCAAGTGAAAAAAGAAATCACAATAGGCTTCACATTTAAAAATACTGGAAAGTATTACAAACTCACAAAAATAGCATAACATTTTTCTCAGTGAACTCCCTGACACACCTCTATAACACTTTCCCCTTACATTTTTGGCTGATTTTACTTACATGACAGTGGCTCTGTGATATCTTTTTCTATAGACAAAAGAGAAAGATCATCTAGTTTTCCCTCTAGTGTTGTTGATCAAGTTTTTTTTTTTTTTTTTTTTAATTATTAGTTTAGAGAAATATCTTTCAGCTTTACAATTTGTTATTGGGAATGCCATGTAAATATGCAAGACCGCTGTCAAATTTTGGGAAACCTCTAACAAGTTTCATTTGTGAGCTTCAGGATATCATGACATTTAGAATTTTCTTGTGCTGTGACTAATTGAGAAATACTCGTTAAATTGATGCTGCTTATCTGCCAATATCCTCTTTGTAATGCAGGGATGGCTGCAAACTACATAAATATATTTTATTAAATGAAACTAAATGTGTCTCCATTCGATTTCTACTTGTCCAGATCCTATAAATACTTGCAGCCTTTCTAGTGCTACCCAGGAGGAGGGAAGACGTAAAGGAGGGGCAGTTGGAGTAGCAAAATATAACGGTCTTAACAGATGGCTGCTAAAATACTTTATGTTTGAAAATTTAATAAAACATATGATCATGTGAACACATTGGGAGGTCTCCTCCCAGAACTTAGAAGGGGTCAAGGGACCCTGAAATTCAAGCTTCGTTAACTTCCTCGTAAATCCACCTCTGCTCATGATGTGTTTTCTCAACAGAGTGTGGGTCATTCTCACTGGAGTGGAAAGAGGGCTCCTACCCAATAGCTGTGGGAGAGAAAGCTGAACCGGCTGAAGGAGAAATGGGGCCTTGGTGACATACTTTATGATCTCAGCTTTTATTGGCCAACCTGGAATCATAGCCATCTCTGACATGGGTGTAGTCTGTGACTGAAGTCAACCTTTGGGCTGGTGTATCAACAGTTGATTTTGACTTGAGTTTTGATTCTCCCTTTCTAGGCTGCCAGAGAAAGCAAGGAGAACGTGTCTGCCGGGCCACAAGGTATGCTGGCAGCAGTTCCTAATCAAATGGACATTTTGCTGTGCATCTGTTGAGCTGCATCTTCTATACCCCTTTGGTTTATGGCAAGGCTGAGTGAAATCCTTGATGGCTTGCATTTGGACTTTGTTTTTTCCTTCGTATTAAACTGGACCCTTGACTCCAGCCCTGTCCCCCTCTTCTCCTGGTACTTTCTGCTCTACCTCAGTCTAAGAGTTCTGAGTGTTTTGCCACAGATTCTTTGAATTCAGTCAGCTCAACTTGGGGCAATGGCTAGAGTAGGACTGTGAGAAGTCCTTGCTGATGGAACTCATTATAAGTTCTAGATCTGGGAGTCTTCTTAGAGAACATCAGGTGCAGTAGCTTTCAAACTGTGTTCTGGGGAGCTACTGGGATCTGAGTAGGTCTTGGGGGCTGCTATAGGGATTGAGGTAGGTCTTGTAGTGTATGAGAGTGACCAAGTAGACTGATCTGTAGGCTCATCACTCTTACTTCAACAAGGGCAGTTCCTTCTTCATCTATTTTATATATTGGTGATCAGGATAAGATTTTGTTGGAAAGAACAGGATTTTGTTGCCTAAAAAGTATGACAATCATGTACCTACTTCAATCCCCATCCATTTTACAAAGAATTAAACACCCAACATCCCCAGGATTTATGCGACTTCACTTTGGGGACACTTTGGTGATTGGCCCAGGGCAGCCCAGAGCTTAGACCTCTTCATCTGATTTGATGCTTTTTCTTTCCCCAGGCCAATGTGACGGTGCCTGCAACGAGGACAATTCCCAGTGCAGTCAACCCTGTCCTCCAGATGTTCAGGGAAACATGGGGTTTTCATGCAGGAAAAATAAATGGCACAAGGTCACTGATACCTGCCGAACACTCAATGCCTTCAATATCTTTGAGGTAATGTCCTTTCTCTCACAACATGGACTGTAATGTGGCCAATTCAAATGCCAAAATGGAGCCCCAAATTAGCAACGCATGTTGCCCTCACTAAGAGAGAGGAAGAACACGAGGCAGAGGAGCATGTATCCGTGTTTTATGAGAATACACCACACCTGTCTATTCTCTCTACACAAGAATCATGCTCTTAACTTTGGGCATCTAAAAGTTTGTGCCTGAGTTGCTTTGGTGACATGAAGTAAGTAAATATTTTAGGATATTGTGGGCCATATAGTCTCTGTTGCGGCTACTCAACTCTGCCTTTATAGTATGGAAAAAGCCCTAGACAATATGTAAGTGAATGAACTGGCTGTCTTCCTATAAAAATTTATTTACAAAGAAGAGGTGACCAGCCTAGAGCCATAGTTTGCCACCCTCATCTAAAGGGTGGGACCCAAATCTTAAACCTATGGGAGATTATCTCTATTTTCAGTCATTTTTCTCTCTTGGTGTTCTAGTTCATTCCTCTAAATCTGGTTCAGAATTTCCATTTTTAAAATATGCTTATGTCTCATGCTTTGCACCTTGGGAATAGCAAAAGTAAGCTTAAATCACATCAATAATTTGTATCTACACACATACACACAGAGTATATAACATAGGTGGCACAGTTTGCAGTCAACTGCTAACCTAAAGGCTGGCTGTTCAAACTCATCCAGTGGCACCACGGAAGCTAGGCCTGGTGATCTGCTTCTGTTAATATTACAGCCAAGAAAATCCTATGGAACAGTTCTACTCTGTAACACATAGGGGCTCCATGAGTTGGAATAGACTTAATGGGAACTGAAAACAACAACATAAAAGGAGTCTGAAATGGTCTGCTAAAGATAATATTTGCTATTTTGGGGGTGGAGTGGGGTTAAGAAGTAGGCAGTTGGGAAGTTGGGACTTTGATTTTTTGGCTCATATACCTTGGTGTTGGTCAAATTATTCCACAGGTGATGTGACGTTGGAAACATAAAATAGAAAAACATTATGCCATATACAGTTGTACAATAAGGCTGTCCTAGATTTTAGTAAAGGTACTTTTACATTGAAGACAAAAGTAACATAATAGAAATTTCTTCCTTTTTGCCATTTCTTAGGAGAATTTATATTCAATTCAACCAAATACAGAAAGTATAAAAATAACCCACTATGCTGGAAAATCTGAGACCATCACAGAAAGGTTAATGCAGACATGTCCAAAGGATTTGTCTTGTGTGATTAAAGGCATTCAGCAGTCTCCCCGGATCCCAGGAAACATTGCTATGATTGTTCAGCTCTTACATAACATATCAACAGAGCTAAAGGCAGATGTTGATGAGGCGAAGATGCAGGTGAGTGGCCTTCAATACCCGGTGGAGCATCATTTCAGTGGGAAAGGAATGTGGGTTACATGGAGTATCCTGTGAGCTTCCTGGGGACTGGGGATGTTGTCTTTCACCTCATTATCTCCAATGCCTCGCATAGTACGTATTCAATAAATCTTAATTGTAAGAAATAAGTGTACGGAAACAGCAAATACATTTAATCAACATGTACAGAGAGTCCTTACTTTGTACTGTGGTGGACATTCGAGTATGCTTTTCCAGTATTTATTCTGGCTACTCAAAATCCCTAAGAACTATTCTAGGTCTTCAGAAAGAAAGGCTTCTTATTTTCATTTGTGAGTCAGAACAGGTTGCTAAAATGGAAAATAATCGGATGCAAAGAAAACAGCTATACATGTCTGCCGCAGAAATGGGAAATGGAATTGGACCCATTTTGTTTGTTTTTGATCTTCAAAACAGGATAATAAAAGGTAGATTCAACCTCTGGGGCCAATTTCCAGTTTAGTAGGCTCCTATACAGGACCCTGCACACAGTTGGGATTTAATAGATGTTCATTACATGATGGACACTCTGATCTCAGTAAGCAGGTTGCTAGTTTCACCCAGGTGTGAAGTGGAGCTGATGATGGAAATGAGAACGTTGGAGGTTGCCCACTTGCCTGTCTCATAGGAAGGCATTTTGTAAATGGGGGAGGGCAGGCTGAGGTAATTTCCTTATGGCTGTATCCTTTAACTCAAACTTCAATGTGCACTTGAGTCGCTTGGGGATCTCATTAAAATGCAGATTCTGATTAATGAGGTCTGTGGTGGGGCCTGAGCTCCTGCATCTCTAAGAAGTTCCCAGGGGATGTCTGTACTGCTGGTTGGAAGGCCACACTATGAAAGTGAATCTTTAATGAGCTGGTGGGTTCAGAGAGTGGCTCAATACTAACACCTGTTCTTCGTTGATAGAGTTACAGCATCATTACCAACCACATTCTTAACAGCAAAAGCATCTCAAACTGGACTTTCATCCCTGAGAAAAACAGCAGCTGTGTCCTGCTACACTCAGTCAATTCCTTTGCAAGAAAGCTATCTATAAATAAACATCCCATTGACATATCAGATGCCTTCATCCACATCAAAGGTAGCACCATATCCAGAGACAACACTGAAAAGAATTTCACTTTTTCTATGAGAGTTAATGACACCAACCGTAAAGTCACTGGGCAAGTGTTCATTGCTAGAGATGAACTTTGGGATGCGCCTTCCTCTTCCCCAGTTGTCAGCATTGCCTTTCCAACTCTTGGGGCCATCTTGGAAGCCAGCCTTTTTGAAAACATCGTTGTGAATGGGCTTGTCCTGTCTGTCATTTTGCCCACGGAACTTAAAAACGTCTCACTGACTTTTGAAAAGATCAGCAAGTCAGAGGAGAAGAGGACACATTGTGTTGGCTGGCACTCCTCAGAGAGCAGATGGGACCAGAAGGCCTGTCAAATGATTCAAGAAAACTCTGACCAAGCTGTTTGCAAATGTGAGCCAAACAGGTTCTATACCTCTTTCTCAATTCTTATGTCACCTCACGCCATGGAGAGCCCGATCCTGACTTATATCACGTATGTAGGCCTGGGCATTTCAATTTGCAGTTTGATCCTTTGCTTGTCCATCGAGGCCTTGGTCTGGAGCCAAGTGACGAAGACAGAGATCACATATTTGCGCCACCTATGCATTGTAAACGTTGCGGCCACTCTGCTGATGGCTGATGTGTGGTTCATCGTAGGTTCCTTTTTTGCTGGTCCAATGACACGCCATAATGGATGTGTAGTGGCAGCATTTTTTGTTCATTTCTTTTACCTTTCAGTGTTTTTCTGGATGCTTGCCAAGGCACTCCTTATTCTCTATGGAATCCTGATTGTTTTCCATACACTGCCCAAGTCAGTCCTGGTGGCATGTCTCTTTGTAGTTGGCTACGGGGGTCCTTTAGTCATTGCTGTTATCACAGTTGCTGTCACTGAGCCTGGCCAAGGCTACTTGCGTCCAGAGGTGTGTTGGCTCAACTGGGACAAGACCAAGGCCCTCCTGGCCTTTGTGGTCCCAGCCCTGACCATCGTGGTGGTAAACCTGACCACAGCCACACTAGTGATTGTTAAGACCCAACGAGCCACCGCTGGCAGTTCCATGTTCCAGGAAGTGAGATCCATTGTGAGAATCTGCAAGAATATTGCCATCCTCACACCGCTGCTGGGACTGACCTGGGGATTCGGAATAGCCACAGTCATCGATGGTAGCTCCCTGGCCTTCCACGTTATCTTCTCCTTGCTCAATGCTTTCCAGGTAAGTCTAGGTGCTCCCAAACAAGTCCGAAGTGAGGATTCCTGAAGAGCTTTTATGATGATAAGCTTGTGGCATTAGGTTTCTACATAATAGATAATGGATTTGGAATAGTGTATTGAGTAAGGAAATGAGCTATAGATCCAGAAAGGCCTAGATTCAAATCCTGACTCTCTCATTTACTAATGTATACTATGATATTTGGAGTCCCTGGGTGGCACAAATGGTTAAACACTCCCCTATTAGCTGAAAGGTTGGCAGGTTGAACTCACCCACAGGTGCATTGGAAGAAAGGCCTGGTGATCTGTTTGGAAAGGTTACAGCCTTGAAAACCCTACGGAGCACAGCTGTACTCTGTACACATGGGGTTGCCATGAGTTGGAATTGACTTGGTGGTAACTTAAAAAATTTTTTTTTTCCCATGGTCTTGGAATATTTGTGTAACTTTTCTTAGCTGTATTTTTCTCACTTATAGAATGGGTATAATACTGCTTACTTTATAGCAGTGTTTGGAAAATGAAATACAATGGTGAATGAGAAAGCACCAAGTACTAAAATGATGTAAAGATGAGAAAACAGCCGAACGGTAGACTCAGTTGGTATGTATAGAAATTAAACAATATCATCCCCCCAAACAATTTAGGTATGTATCTGGAATTATTAAAATTTGCAAGTTTATTATATTTCCTTTCACTTATTGTAGTTTCTGTTGGAAAACAACTTATTTTAACAAAGCAAATGATACACAGTCGTGTTGCTGTTGTTGTTGTGTGCCATTGAGTCTATTCTGACTTAGTTACTAACCGAAAGGTCAGTGGTTCGAACCCCTCCAGCAACTCTGTGGTAGAAAAGGCCTGGGGATCTGTTCACATAAAGACTACAGCCTAGAAAACTCTATGGGCTAGTTCTACACTATCCTATATGGTTACTATGAGTTGCTATGAGATACATAACCAAAACCAAAACCAAAAAACCATACCCATTGCCGTTGAGTCAATTCTGACTCATAGTGACCCTGTAGGACAAAGGAGAACTGCCCCATAGGGTTTCCAAGGAGCAGCTGGTGGATTTGAGCTGCCAACCTTTTTGGTTAGCAGCTGAGCTCTTAACCACTGCATCATCAGGGTTTCTATAGTCATATAAAAAATTAATGGTCTGTCCTCTCCTCTCCTCTTTTGTGAATTAAGCAATGTTCACAGTTTCATGTGTAACCGTGCAAAATTTTCTATGCATGTACAAATATGTTTACACATAATATGGGGTTAAAAAAATATATTAAAAAGCTCACTACCATCAAGTCAATTCCAACTCACAGTGACCCTATAGGACAGAGTAGAATTAAATGACTTACTTTTTCACTTAGAAATACATCTTGCCTGGTCACTATACATAAATATGCCTCTTTGTTTTCAATGGGTGCATAATATTTTATATTCAATAATTCCCTTCTTGATTAAATTTTTTTTCTGTTACAGTGTATACCAATGAACTGAAGTGTATCATATTGAATACTAAATATATAAATAACATCTAGTTGAAAAGAAAGCTTTCATTTTTCTAAAGACCTCTGAAATATTTGTTTCTGGATACACACAGTAGCCAGTATGACTACATTCAAGTAATTATTTCACTTAATGGATAATAGAGATTTTAAGTCAAGGATCTAATTTTTCTCTTTCAAAACTTAATTATATATATCATCTTACAACAAACATTTTGATGCTATGGGGAACAATATTAATAATAGTGGAGGCCTCACATTTTGGCTCTCTGCTTTTATTTTCACATTTACATGCTGTTGTTGGTAGTTGCCATCAAGTTGATTTTGACTCATAATGTCCCCATGCATGCAGAGTAAAACTGAGTCCAATAGAGTGTTTTTTTGGCTGTCATCTCTAGGGAAGATCACCAGGCTTTTCTTCCACAGTGTCGCTGGGTGGCTTTAAACCACCAACCTTTTGATTTCAGTTTGTGCCATCCAGTGACATTTGCATTATATATATAAAAAAAAGTAATTACCAAGTGCAAGTTTACACAGCTAGTTTTGAATAGAACTGGGATAAAGACTCTGTTTTCCTAAATTTCAGTTCAGCGTTCCCCATGCCTACTCTTCATGAAGACTTAACGGGTTCACATCTTACTGCTCAGCATTTTCCTTTCCTTGTGTCCCTCGGGGCCATCTTATGTGTGAGTTTGTTTTGGACTAGGTTAGGAGCACTTCTATTTTGATACTATGAATGGCTCGTCCCTAGCTCCTTTACCTGTCATCACAGGGTTAATACATAGTTTCAATTCAGTTTCTGCCCTGACTTCTGGCAAGGAGGGAGGTGGAGCCATCTTAGGGCCAGCAGTGAGAAGCTGAAGGCAGGGTTGGGCCAAAGCCAGACTTTGGGGAGGGCAGTAGGCAGGGGTATGCTAGAGCTGGCTCATACTGGCTCACAAGAGCTGACTGTTTTAGTTTCAGGAACTTTGTGAGCTGGTTGTAAACACAGACATCATTTAAAAATAAGCTATATAGAAAAAAAACCTATACAGACATGCAATTAAGTAACTTATATGAAAAGCAAGGGCCCTACTCAAAACTCACCACTTCCTAATTATTTTAGTCATTTCACCATGCTTTTGCAGTTGTTTTCATCTCTTGTGCCTGCGTGGTGGAAACACTGGAAGATGGTGCGTTTCTGTACTTCTCTCCCAACTCTGTATTTAGTGACAGCACGTTGCTAGATTTAAACGGGCCATTTGTTGTTGTCGTTGTTGTTAGTTGCCAAGGAGTTGATTTCGACTCATGACAACTCCATGTACTACAGAGTAGAACCGCTCCATAGGATTTCCTTGGCTATAATCTTAACAGAAGCAGATTGCCAGGCCTGTCTTTGGTGGTACTGCTGGATGGGTTTGAACTGCCAACCTTTAGGTTAGTAGTTCAGTGTGAACCTTTGCACCATGGTGGGAATATTTAACCAATGAGATCTGCAAATGCTATAAATTAGGCCCTCCCCCTGCCACCCCGGCCATCCAGACTCAGTTATTGCCACACACCAGCACATTAGGGAATCAGGGCGTCCATGGAGCCCAGTAAGGGAGGAGAAAAAGGGGAGCCATGGATCTACCAAGGTGGGAGACAGAGTTCACTGAACGGAAGTAGCAGGACAGGCGAGTCCTAGGGTGAGCTGAGATGAGGAGCAGCTGAGGCTGAGGAGCAAGCAAGCAAGAAAGACTCAGAGACATATTTGGGAGGCCCAGAAGATGTAGGAAGCAGAGCCTATTGGAGATTTCCTGGTCCTGACTCCAGGGCGAGGGTGGATTAACCAGGAAACAAGGTAGGCATGAGCTTAACTGTGTTCACTTACTAATCTGCAGTATATGATTTCGCATGGGTTTCACCACATCATGAGAAATTGTGCACTACAGATTAGTAAATAAGCACAAGGAAGCCCATGTATACCTTGCTTATTGGGTAATCCGACCCGGGCAGTACCCACATTGGGTGAAAGATCAAAGATCTTCTTTATTAGGGAAGCATTACTACCTTGACAGCCCGTATTGTTAATCCATGAGTCCTGCTTTGTGTCCTATCTTGTGTTTAGTGAGAGTAATTGTGGGTAGGTGAAGTTTTGGGACCCCTCATGGCTATTTTGATGAGAAAAAGAAGAAAGCACATATTTTAAAACCTTGAGTGTTACCTGCTTTATCTACTAAAAGATTTCCAAAAATGCTGCTTCCAGTGAATTCTTTCTAGGTGTATTTTCTCATCCCTTCTCAATCGGATATTGAACTTATGACGAATTTTTTATCCAAATTACCTGGTTGATGTTTTACATAAATTTTCCCAAGTTGGCATGGACCAATGATAAATGATCCTTGTAGAAGATTTCCCTGTTAAGTATTTAAACAAAGAAACAACACCCAAATGAACTGTTATCAAGTTGATTTTGATCATGGCGACCCCATGTGTGTCAGAGTAGGCCTGTGCTTCATAGGGTTTTCAAAGGCTGATTTTTTGGAAGTAGATTGCCGGGGCTTTTCTCCAAGGCTCCTCTGGGTAAACTTGAACTGCCCACCTCAAGGTTAGCAGCCCAGTGAGTTAACAGTTTGTACCACCCATGAACTCCTGCTATACGGATTGAATAATTACATAATTAAACACACACACACACACACACACACACACACAGAGCCTACAATTACTAAGCATATATTTGTGCCAAGCCTTATCCTAAATGTTGCAAATACAAATGTGAATAGTCCAACCTCAAGTGATTAAAAATTTTGTGAGGGCAGAAATTCTTCTTTAGCCAAAGGAAGCTGTATATGTGGAGGGATCATGCTAGAATTGTGGTTCCCAGATACTTGAAAAAGATTAATTCTTGGGCCAAATGCCTAGAGATTCTGATTTGTAATGTATTCCTAGTACCAAAAACTTTACAGTAATGATGCTTTGTAATTAATAGACCATGCTATCAATGCTGTTTTTTTAGTGGACAGAATGACAGATTTCAAAAATTTTCTTGTAGGCTAACAGTATCAAACAAAAAAAGCAATCCAATAAAAGCTACTCAAAGACCATGGTTTTGGGTGTTGACTGGCCTGGCTTAATGAAGGGATGTGTTTTAGTGTAATGGGGAATGAACAAGCTGCATGGCCCCTTGAAAGACCTCCTCCTCTTAGCTAAGCTTTTGACAAATCTTAGTGGCAGTGGGTTTGGTATTGCTTTCCCTAATGAGCGCCTGGCTGTATCAGATTTATGGTGCCAGTTGCATCCCAGTCATGTGCCTCTGGGCTGGGTAGGGGTTCACATCAACTTACGAAATGGGAGCAACTTAACAAGGAGCATACTTGGCCATCATCCCAACTCCCTTCTCTGGTGAGCCAAGAAAGGAGTGACCACATACTCAAGAGAAATTTTGCACATTTGTTGCTTTCTATCACATTTTGAAAGTTGAATCTCTGAGCTTCCTTTTTCTTATCTGTAAAATGGGGCTAATACCTGTCCTGCCTTCTTTCAGGATGGCTTTCTGCCAATAGATGCGGGGGGAGGGGGAAAATCTTTGAAAACTACAATGAACTATAACTATGGAGGAACAATCTGCTTATGACTTTAATGGGGTCTCTCTTTGCATGGACCCTAACCCATATGAAAAAAAAAAAAAAGCTAATTAATTCCCTTTATACCTTCTTATTTGTAACCCCTCTTTCTGAGCCCTGTTTTGGCTTAGAGATGCAATCTATTTGTGTTTTATCAATTTTTCTGGGGATGCATGTATTTGATTTTTTTTGCAAGTCTTATTACATCCTTTGGCTGTAGACGGGGGTGGGAAGTTGAGGGGCTTATGGGCAGATGAGCACAGCTGCTTATGTTCTTTCCTGTGGAGGCTTCTTTATGACTGATTGTTCAGACACTGGACACTAAAGCTACCATCCACTACTTAACATCTTGGATTCTTTCTTTGACCGTTATACTAAGGTAAGATGCACAGCTCATGTTACACGCAAAGGACTTTCATTTTGCCCAACTTAAAAAAAAAAAAAAATTCCTAAAATATTCCCAAATGAAGGCAGAGACCTTGGTCTGTTTGGTTTACTGAACAGGGGCTGGCATATGGAAGATGCTCAATCAATGCCTGTTGAGTGAATGAATCTAGGTGTTGTAACCTTAAATGAGAGTTTCAGATTTAATGTTTCTTTTTACCAGAGTAAAAATATTTTTACCAGAATTGGAACTGATAACGAATGCTGGTTATTATTACTATTACTGCTACTACTACCGTTATTATTTTGTGAATAGATCTCCTCCTCTCTTCTCCTGTGTTTATCAGGGCTTCTTCATCTTGCTGTTTGGAACAATCCTTGATCCAAAGGTACTGTGAATTCTTCTTGTTGTTTTCTTTGCATTATTATAGTTGGCCCTGAAATGCTCACTTGTAAAGACCAGTCAGTGACAGTCTTTCTCAATCATTTGTCCAGGCACATGACCAGGGCATTCCTGCTCATCACAATACAAGTAATATATATCATCTTTTAAGCATTTCGTACCCATTAACATTAATCCTTAAAACAATCCTGGGTATTAGTAGTTTCAGTTTTACAGATGAGGAAACTGAAACTCAGAGTGATAAGTAACTTGCTCAAGATTTCAACAGATACCTGCTCTAACTAGTTAAAGCAGAAAAGAAATTTATTAAAGTTTGGGATATCATCTTTGGGAGGGTCTCTTTTTGCCTTGGAAGTCTGGAGGCTACACATTAGGAATGACTTCCAATTTATGGCACAGAACTATTTCAAGAGAGATGGCATTGTCCTTTCTCCTCTGCTGGGCACAGACAGCACAGTTCACTTGGGAGCTTAAGTTAGAATTGGATGCTTAAGCTCCACCCTGCCTGTTGGAGCCTACTTCTTTGCATTGTTGTATCTGATTGGCTGACACACAGCCAATCAGGATTCACATGCCTGCATCTTAACTGCAAGGGAGGTTGGGAGAATGAATTCCTGGCATTTACCTTGAAAAGCAATTGACTCAAGGTAGGGGATTCTGCAAACACAGAAAATAAATAAATGAACAAAACATCAAATGTTTCCAAATATTTCCTCAGGTTCCTTTTACCGTTGTGTTACTGTGACTCCTGAAATAAGAAACATAAACCCTCATAAACCCTTCTCAGCTGTGGTTGCAAACAACTCCACTACATGGCTATTTTGTGTTTTTTTTTTTTTTTTTTTACTATCAAGTCGTATTGTGAAGGGAAACCTCACAGTGTTCCTTTCATTCTCTCTTCTCAGATCACAAAGTAAAAATTATTCAGAGGTGAAAGTCAGAATCTTAGTTCTGATATTTCTTTTTACTAGCTGTGTGCCATTAGGAAGTTCCTTAGCCTCTGTGAACCCCAGATTCCTCAAATGGAGTGGAGGGGATAGTAATGCTTTCCCTGCCTACCCCACTAGATTATGGGAAAGAACAAATGCTAATTTGTAACTAAAAACACTGGAAGAATTTAAGATATATATCATATGATTATGTTTTTTATTACTCATAATACCACAACTAGCATTTGTAGCCAAAGTATCAGCAACCCACCATCTGCAACTCCAGAGAGTGTTCCTTCTTCTTTGGAGCCTACCGTGTCATGATGAACACTGCTTTTTTTGGGGGGAAAGGTGAAGTCACTCTGAGCTGCAGAACTTTGGTATAGATTAATTGTGAAGACAAAACTTCTACAAGGCCTTGAGAGAGGTGAATGACATTTTGTGTAGCAGAAAGGAAAAGGGAGGGGGAAATAACAAAGTGCCTGCATTCAGCCAGGAAGATCTAGGGAAACTGATAGGATGACCTGGAGTTAGACTACATGAGTTCAAATCCTAGTTCTTTCTCTTAGTAGCTAACTGACTTTGAATGTCACTTGATCTCAGAGTCTTAATTTCCTCAGTTGTAAAGTGGGGATAATAGTATCTATCTTAGAGAGTTATTTCCAGGATAAAATGAGATGGCAAGTGTGAGAAGCACTTTGAAAATTATAACACAAGATACAATTATTATTTATTATTCTTATTTTCCTGGCTCTGCAGACCTATGCTATGTAGTCTTGAATTCTGTTTTTTGTAACCATTAATTGGCCCTCTAGAAAAGGAGGTTTGAATAATTGATAAACTATAGGAATTGTTTAATTATTCAAGTGCTTGAGAAAATAATCCCAAAGCTATGTCAAGGAATCTTCGAATTTGTGGCAAAACTGTACTGCTTAGTCATTAGGTCCATGTTTCAAAAACCCAAACCCACTGCTGTCGAGTTGATTCCGACTCGTAGTGACCCTAGAGGACAGAATAGAACTGTCCCATAGAGTTTCCAAGGACAGCCTGGTGGATCTGAACTGCCGACATTTTGGTTAGCAGCCATAGCACTTAACCACTACGCCACCAGGGCTTCCAGGTTTAAGACCCCTGAATTGTCAGTGTCCTATACCAAAGGGAGAAAATAGCTAGTGATCTACTCCTGTAAAGTTCACAGCCTAGAAAACCCTATGCGGCAGTTTCTATCTGTCACACGGGGTTGCTATGAGTCAGAATCCACTTGATGGCACACAACAATAAAGACATACCAGTTCCACTTCTCTCATTTTTCCTTTTTTCCCTACCTTGTCCTAGACCATGTGGCCAGAGTACTGACCCCTCCATATCCTATTAATAGGAGTGAACTGGTAACACACACCCTTACCACAGTATTTTTCAGCCTCAATCACATATATCAACTTCTTAATTTCTTACAGTGTTTAAATTCTTAACTCCTTTTGTTTACTATCCAGATAAGAGAAGCCTTAAAGTGTCGAGTAACCTCTGCAAAATGGATCTCCAGGTTATCAGAGGTAACACTTTTATACTAAATTTTTAATTTTAAAAGTTTGACAAAATTCAAACAGTGTTGGAGTTTCTGGCATATGGAATGTTGTAAAATCTACTGCCTTAACACTTTGTGCTGTGAGTTTTTCAAAAGTGTTAAGTCATTGCCTTCTTGAGCACTTCATCTTCTTTCTAGGGTATGGGGACCACAACCGAAGGAATGAAAGCAGACTTAAATCAGTTTGGAGGAGACTGACCAGGGTGGCAAGGTGGCAGGGGAAGAGGGGAGATTTCAAAGGACATCATAGGAGAAGCAGGTGATGAAACAGAAACGAAGGGAGGTGAGAAGCCTCAGGATCCCACAACAGCTCATATATTCTTTGTGATTCCATTTGGCTGAACCACATTCAAAGGATGAAAATTCCTGGGAAACAAATTCTGACCTTACACAAAGAGCCTCTTGATAGTTTGATTCTCAAGAGGGGGGTGGCAGCCATGATTTCTGGAGTGGTCTAAGTAGGCTAGGGACCTGTTGAGGGGTGTTAGAGAGAATCTTCAGGCCAGAAGGTTGGGCTATTACATGTTCTATTGTCTATTCCCATAATTTAGAAATCATTTACTGTTATGCAGACGATGAGACCCATCAACTCTTCTGAGTGGGGGGAAATTACAAAGTGCAGTAAGAGGGGGTACAGGGTTGGCACAGGGAACACACTCAGTAACAAGAGAAAAGGTGATCTAGAGTTTTCCATGCCAGCATCTGATAGGACCAACATCACCTGGCATGGATTGGTGGATCATGCAGGAAACTGGACACTCTGTGGCCTGAGTTCCTACATTGCCCTCTCCCCATTTTCCTTACCTTTTCACTCTCTTTCCTTTGATTTCTCCATCCCTCGTCTTCTCTCCCTTTTCTTCCCCATGCCTTTTTCTTCCCCCCACGTGTCTGTCAGTTTGTCATACTGTGGGGGCTTGTGTGTTGCTGTGTTGCTGGAAGCTATGCCACCAGTATTCAGATACCAGCAGGGTCACCCATGGAGGACAGGTTTCAGCTGAGCTTCCAGACTAAGACAGACTAGGAAGAAAGACCCGGCAGTCTACTCCTGAAAAGCATTAGCCAGTGAAAACCTTATGAATAACAGAGGAACATTGTCTGATACAGTGCTGGAAGATGAGCCACCCAGGTTGGAAGGCACTCAAAAGATGACTGGGGAAGAGCTGCCTCCTTGAAGTAGAGCCAACCTTAATGACGTGGATGGAGTAAAGCTTTCGGTACCGTCATTTGCTGATGTGGCACGACTCAAAATGAGAAGAAACAGCTGCAAACATCCATTAATAATCAGAACCTGGAATGTACGAAGCATGAATCTAGGAAAATTGGAAATCGTCAAAAATGAAATGGGATGCATAAACATCGATATCCTAGGCATTAGTGAGCTGAAATGGACTGGTATTGGCCATTTAGAATTGGAAAATCATATAGTCTACTATGCTGGGAATGACAACTTGAAGAGGAATGGTGTTGCATTCATCGTCAAAAAGAATGTTTCAAGAAGTATCCTGAAGTACAATGTTGTCAGTGATAGGATAATATCCATACGCCTACAAGGAAGACCAGTTAATACGACTATTATTCAAATTTCCCCACCAACCACTAGGGCCAAAGATGAAGAAATAGAAGATTTTTATCAGTTTCTGCAATCTGAAATTGATCGAACATGCAGTCAAGATGCACTGATAATTACTGGCGATTGGAATGCAAAAGTTGGAAACAAAGAAGAAGGACCAGTAGTTGGAAAATATGGTCTTGGTGATAGAAACACCAAATTCTATCGAATGATAGAATTTTGCAAAACAAATGACTTCTTTATTGCAAATACCTTCTTTCACCAACATAAATGACAACTATACACATGGACTTGCCAGATGGAACACACAGAAATCAAACTGACTACATCTGTGGAAAGAGATGATGGAAAAGCTCAATATCATCAGTCAGAACAAGGCCAGGGGCCGCTGTGGAACAGACCATCAATTGCTCATATGGAAGTTCAAGCTGAAACTGAAGAAAATCAGAGCAAGTCCATGAGAGCCAAAATATGACCTTGAGTATATCCCACCTGAATTTAGAGACCATATCAAGAATAGATTTGATGCATTGAACACTAGTGACTGATGACCAATTGTGGAATGACATCAAGGGCATCATCCATGAAGAAAGCAAGAGGTCACTGAAAAGACAGGAAAGAAAGAAAAGGCCAAGATGGATGTCAGAGGAGACTCTGAAACTTGCTCTTGAGCATCGAGCAGCTAAAGCAAAAGGAAGAACTGATGAAGTAAAAGAACTGAAGATTTCAAAGGACCTCTTGAGAAGACAAAGTAAAGTATTGTAATAACATGTGCAAAGAGCTGGAGATGGAAAACCAAAAGGGAAGAACACACTCGGCATTTCTCAAGCTGAAGAACTGAAGGAAAAATTCAAGCTTCGAGTTGCAATAGTGAAGGATTCCATGGGGAAAATATTAAACAATGCAGGAAGCATCAAAAGAAGATGGAAGGAATACACAGAGTCATTATACCAAGAAGAATTAGTTGATATTCAACCATTTCAAGAGGTGGCATATGATCAGGAACCGATGGTACTGAAGGAAGAAGTCCAAGCTGCTCTGAAGGCATTGGCAAAAAACAAGGCTGCAGGAATTGCTGGAATATCATTCGAGATGTTTCAACAAACAGATGCAGTGTTGGAGGTGCTCACTCGTCTATGCCAAGAAATATGCAAGACAGCTTTCTGGCCAACTGACTGGAAGGGATCCATATTTATGCCTATTCCCAAGAAAGCTGATCCAACCGAATGTGGAAATTATAGAACAATATCATTAATATCACATGCAAGCAAAATTTTGCTGAAGATCATTCAAAAAAGGCTGCTGCAGTGTATCTACAGGGAACTGCCAGAAATTCAGGCTGGCTTCAGAAGAGGATGTGGAACCAGGGATATCATTGCTGATGTCAGATGGATCCTGGCTGAAAGCAGAGAATACCAGAAGGATGTTTACCTGTGTTTTATTGACTATGCAAAGGCATTTGACTGTGTGGATCATAACAAACTAAGGATAACACTGTGAAGAATGGGAATTCCAGAACGCTTAATTGTGCTCATGAGGAACCTTTACATAGATCAAGAGGTAGTTGTTCGGACAGAACAAGGGGATACTGATTGGTTTAAAGTCAGGAAAGGTGTGCATCAGGGTTGTATTCTTTCACCATACCTATTTAATCTGTATGCTGAACAGATAATATGAGAAGCTGGACTGTATGAAGAAGAATGGGGCATCAGGATTGGAGGAAGACTCATTAACAACCTGCGTTATGCAGATGACACAACCTTGCTTGCTGAAAGTGAAGAGGACTTGAAGCACTTACTAATGAAGATCAAAGACCACAGTCTTCAGGATGGATTACACCTCAACATAAAGAAATCAAAAATCCTCACAACTGGACCAATGAGCAACATCATGATAAACGGAGAAAAGATTGAAGTTGTCAAGGATTTCATTTTACTTGGATCCGCAATCAACAGCCATGGAAGCAGCAGTCAAGAAATCAAAAGACGCATTGAATTGGGTAAATCTGCTGCAAAGGACCCCTTCAAAGTGTTGAAGAGCAAAGATGTCACCTTGAAGACTAAGGTGCACCTGACCCAAGTCATGGTATTTTCAAACACATCACATGGATGTGAAAGCTGGACAATGAATAACGAAGACCAAAGAAGAGCTGATGCCTTTGAATTGTGGTGTTGGCAAAGAATATTGAATATACCATGAACTGCCAAAAGAACGAACAAATCTGTCTTGGAAGAAGTGCGGCCAGGGTGCTCCTTAGAGGCAAGGATGGCGAGATTGTTGTGTCTTACATACTTTGGACATGTTGTCAGGAGGTATCAGTCCCTGGAGAAGGACATCATGCTTGGCAGTGTACAGGTTCAGCGGAAAAGAGGAAGACCCTCAAAGAGGTGGATTGACGCAGTGGCTGCAACAATGAGCTCAAGCATAGCAACGATTGTAAGGATGGCGCAGGTCCGGGCAGTGTTTCGTTCCGTTGTGCACAGGGTCGCTATGAGTCAGAACCGACTCGACGGCACCTAACAACAACAATAATGCCTTTTTTTTCTTATTCTTCCCTGAACTTTGATCTTTTTTCTAGTCCTTGGGTCTCCATGCCTGGAAGGCTACTGACCTCTCTACATCCCTTCCAGCTGAAAAAAGGCCACGTTTCACTGAAAATAAACATGAATAATTATGTAAAGCTAAGGTTCTCAACCATGGCTATGTATTGGAATCAACTGGGAAGCTTAAAAAAATTTCTGTTGCCTGGGCCCCACCCCTAGAGATTCTAGTTGAATTGGAATGTGGCCCAGGTCTTGGGAGTTTTGAAAAATTCCCAGGTGATTTCAATGTACAGCCAAGGTTGAGAACAGTGGATATAAAGCCGTCTTGGACTATCTTAGTGATATGGAGATTTGCCTCCCACCATTGTAAGAATTCTCCTCACCCTGGCCTGCCGCAGAGCTCTCTGGAGAGAGCAACACCTTTGAACTCTGTGCAATTTAACGTTTCTCCTTTCTTATGTGTTGTCAGTATTGATCCATTCAGGCTACCATACGGAAATTCTGCTCTTTAGTGCTATAGAGGAATCATCATTTTGCCCACTTCTCTTCATGTTTTTACATGAAAGACAAGTTGGAGTTATACCAATCTTGTTATTATCAGTGGTTGGTTACTGGACTCAGTGGTTTCCAATACTGGCTGCACATTAGAATCACCGAGGGAGATTTTATAAAATTACCAATGTCCAGGCCCCACCCAAGAAAAATTGAATCAGAAACTCTTGGTGGTGGCACCTTCATATTTTTTTTAAGAGCTCCTCAGTGATTTGAATGCGCTGCTAGCGTTCAGAACCACTGGTGCAGGTACCAGGTAAATTCATCCTAACTTCCTGCAGTCCTTCCTTTTTTCTACACATTACCTTTAAGCCATTGGATGTTGTTATTTTTATCAGCCCTAGTCAGAGGGTGGAAGTGGACATATCAGCTGTCCTCTCCTCTCCCTGCACTGTGGGCCTCTGATCCCCAGGTAGTAATCTTCTGCTCTTGTAGTCGTTAGCTGCTACTGAGTCAGTGCTCAACTCATAGCAACCACATGCACAACTGAACAAAATGCTGCCTGGTCTGATGCCATTCCAGCGATCCGTTGAGGACTGGACTGTTACGATCCATAGGGCTTTCATTAACTGATTTTCACAAGTAGATCACCAGGCCTTTCTTCCTAGTCTGCCTTAGTCTGTAAGCTCTGCTGATGTCTGTGCGGCATCATAGCAACATGCAAGCTTCCACTGATAGATTGGTGACTGTGCGTGAGTAAATTGGTCAGGAATTGAATCTAGGTCTCCTGCATGGATAGAGAGACTTCTACCAGTGAACCACCAATGCCCTGTCTTCCACTGTCCAAATTCACCTCTGGACTCTCATGGTGCCTGCTGGGTGCTGTCGGTTCCATCTCACTCAACCCAGGATGATAAGCACGTGTGTGTCTGTGTTTATTTCATATCGGATTTGATAAGTTAGTCTATGCTCAGGTGGTAGTAATTCTGCCAATGAGTTTATGAATTACCCATCTTAGGAAACATATACCTAAAACACAAGGATATTTTGGACTCAGGCACATTGCAAGGGAACAACTTTGATGTTGCGGATTTCAGCAGACTAGCTGAGAAGGAGCTATTTGAGGGCTGGAGCTATTTTAGTGCCACACAACCGCCCCTGCCTTAGGGCTTCCTTCAGGAGAGTGATCCAGGCCAGGCAGGGGGAGGAGGATCCCTCACACCAGCCTGCTCTCATGTTGTCAGTGGTTGTAATATAAGGAAGGAGAGGGATGGAGGGAAAGGATAAAATAAATTGTTGTGGATCACAATTCCCCATACTCTTTGAATAATTATGATAACTGAAAATGAACGAATGATGACAACTGCAATCATATTTTTGTCTTCAACAGAACCTTTCTTCTGAATACACTTGTCACCCCGCCAAAGGGTCAAGCTAACGGTCAGACTACACCCCTAACTTGGGAGGTGAGTGCACAGCCAAAAGGTCCTCATGTGCATCTCATACACTTGACATTTCTCTTAAAAATCACAATTTGTTTCATTATAATTAGAAAATCATTTTTTCCCCCTTGATTGGAGTATTCACATTTTTCATTTTTGGCTACTGAATTTTTTTATTATCATTTTAAAACAATCAGGCATGCCTGAGGATGCTTATAAATTAACCAACCAGTTGCCGTGGAGTTGATTCTGACTCACGGTGACCCCATGTGTGTCAGAGGAGAGCTGTGCTCCATCAGGTTTTCAATGGATGATTTTTCAGAATTAGATTGTCAGGCCTTTCTTTCAAGATACTTCTGGGTTGACTTGAACCTCCAACCTTTTGGTTAGCAGCTGAGCACATTAATCATTTGTATTACCCAGGGACTCTGCCTATAAATGAGCCTGGGTGCACGTAAGAGGGGAGCGAGCAGACGTGCTGGCTCTGCTTAGCTGCTCCTTTTCCTCCATCTCCTCTCTTAGTTCTCCCTCTCCTGGACATTGTATGTGATATCAGCAATATTTTCCCATTGTCTTGAAAGATCAGGGAATTATGGAAAACAAGATCTGTGAGAGGCCTTGGGAACAATGTAGAAGTTGATTACCACTCAAGGAGCTTACTGAGAGACAGACAGAGAGAGAAAGAGAAACAGAGTTAGAGAAGGGGGCCAGCGGGACAGACAAAAGTTCAGAGATACATTGATAGGGGGAAGACAACCACCTGGATACAAGGACATGTAGACACATCTTTCAACCCTGTGTCTTGATGTCTCTCCAAATCTAGAGAGAGATCAGAGAGAGACTCAGACCAGAGAGACACTTACATTCGCAGAGAGAGAGAGATGCAGAGGGAGGATGAGAGATACATAAAGAAACCCAGAGAAATACAGACAGATCAACATGCACAGAGACCGAGTCTCAGAGAGACATACAGAACTACAGAGACAGAGACAGTGGGAGATACAGAGAGAAAAACAAAAACAGATGCCATTGAGTTGACTTTGATTCATGGTGATCCTGTATGTGTCAGAGTAGAACTGTGCTCTATAAGGTTTTCAATAGCTGATTTTTCAGAAGCAGTTTTCCAGGCCTTTCTTTCAAGGAGCTTCTGGGTAGGCTCAAACCTACAGCCTTTCAGTTAGCAGCCGAGTGTCAACCGATTGCACTACCCAGGCACTCAGATACGTAGACTGAGTCAAAGAGAGACTCCCTTCCTCTCCTCATGCAGGTGTACACCTCTGGCTGCAGCCCAGCACCTTGTACAAAGAAACAGGTATTTTCCAAAGGAGTTACACTTAAAAAGAAGTGGTCCAGCTTAGAGAAAGCCACAGTTTATAACTGAGCATTGCTAGGCAATAAAACAAGCCTTTCCCTGGTTTCCAGAAGGACTTAAAATGGAGAGACTCTCCATCTGTGAAGGGGGCTCTACAAAAAGGGGCTTGTTTTTCAACAAAAAGTGAGCTTATAATGCATGAGGCGTTTGCTACTTGTCCAATCAAGCTGTGATTTTCTGTTTTTTACAAAGTCATACGTTCCAGGCGTGGCGTAGCCCCAAGGAGAAATGTACGTGGTCCTGTCTTCTTGCCCGTGGAGAGTATGAACAAAGCCTTACACACTGTGGTGCTGATGGAGGTGGGTGTGGAGCATGGAACATGGAAGAGCCCACTGTCAAAGCTCTTCTGTGGTGCCAAACAATTTCCCCCTGATCAACTGTGAACATATACCCTGCTGGGTATCCACAAGGGAGTGGACAGACAAGCGGCCACAGCAGGACTGTGGCCTTGTCAGGGCCTCCAGCTCCATGGTGCTGGGTCACACTTATCCTCAGGAAGAGAGCTCTGGCTCATCTTGGCAAAGATGGCCTGGGACGTCACCTGGCTGGATTCTGTGGGTTGCAGAGGGAGGAACCCTCGTGAATAATCACCAGCAGTTGGGTTGACTCTAAGTAGGTCATTGCTGGTTCTTTTTATGAAAGGAATCCAACTGCCAGCATATTTCGCCCCTCCAACTTTGAATTGGTTGGATGGTCAGTCTGATTTGGGCTTAGAAGCAGCTTCTCTGGCCATGGCCCAAGTGAAAAGAATGGAGTTTTGGAACCAGAAAAGAGGTTCATTTTAAGTTAAGAAGACTGAAGCCTGGGGTGATGGGTCACAGCTAATCAAGGGTTAAGCCAAGGGTAGAAACTCAAGTCTCCTGGTTTCCAGCCCTGGACTTTCTTCCGAGACCTTGTAGCCACTGGGTAACTTTCTGTCCCGACAGTATACAGTCAATGTAAGATTAACCCTCGCCAACAACATGAAGCCTGGGATAGGGAAGGAGAAAAACCGTATCTCAAGTAGAGAGCTGCTCATTTTCCTAACAGTGTGTATAAGCAAATTCCGCATTCAAACCAGGAGCCACCTGAGAGGAGAAGAGTACTGTAGGTAGAAGCCTCTTTAGGAAAAAATAAAACAAAAGAAGCCCTCTTTCAAAACAACCACAAGGAGCTGCAGCAGAAGAAACCTAGTGACTAAAGGTAAGGGGCAATAGGCAGCCCCTAACTGCCCGTCAAAAGGTCAATATTAAAGATGTTACATTGCAAATGGGAAAGTAAGGCTCACTTTGTGAATTAGAGGGGTCTCAGTCTTCTCTCTCTCTTTTACTATTACAACTGAAAAAATCCTCCTCTAAATAGCGGAGTTTGAGAAGGCAAAAGTGAAGTAGAGAAAAGAGTTTTTCTCCAGTGTTTTAATTTGAGAGAGAATATATTTTCTCGTTTGTTTTAGTATAACTGTATAAACTGTGATTAATCTCTAGTCTTTAGAAAATGGCTCAGGTTCTGTTCAAGATATGGCTGAGCAGCCTGTTCCACTCTTAACAAACACCCTAATGCCATACAACATGTTTTCTCCTATTCACAATGGATGATTGAGAGCTTGACATAACTAACGCCATAATGATGCTCTAAGTAATCTCTGAAAACATTTTTTTTATTGCACCAGCTGCACTGGTCTCTTTCAAAGGGGTGCGGAGCTCTCTCAGCTCCTGTGATCTTGGTCTCTCTTCTCTTCTTCGTTCTCATGAGAAATGGCCTTCAGCCTATAAGATGGCAGCTAGAAAAGATGCCTGACATTTTTGATCTACAACTTTCTTTCTTGCTCCCTATCTCAGCCAGAGTGGACTTGGCAGGACAGTTCCACTAGCCGAGAGATTCTTATGTGAGTTTTTTTAGCCTGTTACAAATATACTGACTAGAGTCCAGATGTCTCACATGCATATCTTTAGTTTAATAAAGACTTTCTTGTAGTTGTTTTGTGACGTATAAGACCATCTGTGGACTGCGTGGTCAAAACATTAGGTAACCCTGACATTCCCCCTATAAAACTCTCCCACTAGCTCTTTAGAATTAGACAGAATTTGGGGGAAATCTAACCCCCTCTGTCTCTTGAATACCAGTATTCAATAAAGCCCTCTTACTGCTTACCTCCTCCCGTCTCAGTATTGGCTTTGTGGCAGGTGGCTTGAACCCGCAATTTGCGGTAACAGAAGTATAGTGACAGAGTCAACCAGAAGGTAGGAAAATGCACCCGCCTGGATAATGAGTCATCTCTCAAGTAGCATTGATCCTCTAGGAACAATAAGAGCATCCTTCTCAAGTGAAGTCAGAGATTTTAAGTGTCCACTTTCAAGTATATCTGTGGAGTCTCTTCAAGGCAAGGGGGTGGGACAAGCACAGTCCTGTTTTAATCAATGCAGAGATTTAGGGTGCAAGGAAACATCATTTACCTAGAGTCACGATGTGGAAGTGAGGATGGAATATCATGAAGCTAATTTGGAACTGACTTGACGGCAGTGGGTTTAATTATGGGATTATAAATCCAAAAATCTTTAGAAATGACTGAGCCAATTGCCTCGTTTTACAGATGAACACTCTGAACACAAGGGCGACAGGGAGAGATTGGCCTTTCTTCTGTACTGTGCATTGAGCAGTCACATTTAGTGTAAAAGTACATTCTACTCAGATAGACTCACTCCTTTGAGATAGGATGGCTGGAAAGACACTCTACCTTTGGTTTATCATTACCTGTGGAGGGCCCACAGATGCTAACAAAGAATCTTAAATTATTTAGGAGGGCCAAACCCTATGGGGCAGTTCTACTCTGTCCTGTTAGGTTGCTATGAGTCGGGATCAACTAGACAGCAATGGGTTTGGTTTTGTTTGTTTTTAGAGGAAGCATGAGGATCCCTGGTGGTGCAGTGGTTAAGCACTTGGCTGCTAACCAAAAGGTTGGCGGTTTGAACCCACCAGCCACTCCGTGGGAGAAAATGTGGCATTCTGCTTCCATAAAGATTACAGCCTTGGAAACCTTATGGGGCAGCTCTACCGTGTCCTATAGGGTTGCTATGTGTTGGAATTGACTCTACAGCAGTAGGTTTCATTTTTTGGTGGAGGCTGCCCATGCCCACGAACGCAGCCTACAGCCCAGTCTGCACCATCCTGAAAGATGTCGATGAACTGTATGGATTAGGTTGACCAGGAATGACCCTGTGTGGAGATGCATTTGGTGCCTACTCACAGCTCACAAGGGAAGTGACTTGGTCAAGTGACTTAAGAAGATATTGGTGCTTACAATGTCTAAGGGAGATTCCTGGGTAGAACACTTAATAGATGGCTTTTCTTGGGAAAGTTATTTAAAAGTCCTTGGACTTTGGTTTTCTCATCTACAAAATGAGGATAACAAAGCCTACCTCAAAGGGTTGTTTTGAAGATTAAATGAATAAATATAGGTAACCTATGGCAGATAATAATTGCTCATTAAAATGTTTGCTGTTTTTATTAAATACATGCACACAAACACACATGAATATAAGCAAACACACTTCCACGGCCTTTTGTATAATTGTGGACACTTTCATGGGAGTTAGTTCATTGACTTCTAAACGAAAGAGTTAAGCATCTGGTCCAGTCTGTTCAACATCAGGGGTATCAGCTGGCAAAATCCGTTGTTCTTACCATTGAACGTTCAATGTCATCACAGTTGTAATACATGGTTCCCTGCCTGGGAAAGAAGAGTATATATCATAGGCTTTAAAAAAAAAAAAAGGGGGCGGGGATTTTCCAGTTTTACTCACTGCACTCTGTGTCTGAGGTCTGGTCCACTTTTTTTCTTCTCCATGAAGTCTTTCACGATTGGTGCAACCAGAAGTGCTGATTCTCCTCATCTGATTTCCTAGAATATTTATAATCCATACTGTTCACTTTACATTTAGTGTTTACTGCATTATATTGTTTATTTAATTTTTGTCTTTTAGTATGCGTGTATTTTCTTTCCCTGTAAAGCTTTGAGGACAGAACCCCCTATGTTACTCTCTTTTGTATGTTCACAGTAAAGAACAAGCTGCCTTGCATATAGGATATGTTCAATTAATATGTTCAGTAAAGGCCTTTTATTATACAACCACTTGATGACACTGATTTTTCCCATTCCCAAGTGACCCAGTACTTAACGAGTGACCTAAATATTTAGAACTGACCCATTTCCACAGGCATTGCCTCCTTGAGCTTCATTGCTGTGAAAGACATAACAAAACTGTCACTCACTTATTTCTCCTTTGTCAACATTTCTCCTGGTGATATTGAACTGGACATTTGTATTAGATCTTTGGGGAAAGAAGGCACCAGAATTGGGATATGTGGGACTATTCGATGGATAGGAGGACAATCCAAAATGGCTGCTGCATTTAAAGTCTGTTCATGTGAAGTTTCCCACAAATGTAGACTGTACCTTCTATGCCTGAATTCCCCTTGGCCATGGTCCTGTAGCAGGAACTCAATAAGAACTCCTTGGCTAAGTCATTAAAAAAACAAAATGGAAATCTCTTTGATGCTAAGATAGGGACTAGATCACAATTTATTGACTGATTTCCTAGCTAGTTTTGTCCATGTTCAACATCAGTACAGGCAACCATGTGACAGTATATTAACATCATCACCAACAGTGGGGCAGTCTTGTCTTTTATCATCCCAGGGTTTCCACTAGACTAGGGCGGTAGATGGAACACAGTCTCATGTGATCCTCTGAGATAAAGATGGACAATTGAAAGACAAACAAGTGACTCACTTTAATGGCTCTGCTTCAGACAAGAGAAACCTGTAATTTCTCTTAGGCGTGCTTGACGGTCCCACTGTGGAGTGAGTCACAGACTTACATAACCCTTGAAACCACGGGCAGTTTTACAGTTCTCAGGTTGGCTTCTCACAACAGACAGTTGGTTCACACTGGGGCCTCCTGGACTGATAGCCCTTTCAAAAAATTGAGAAGACAGAGCACGGCCACTGAAGAGAGACTGTGGGAGGTGCCAGTGTGGGCACACGTGATGGTGGGGCACCATGGTGGGGAGCTCGCCACCAACCTTCCTGCCGGGTGATTCTCCACCTCTGGGCTGCTAAGTCTCCTGGATGCTGTGAGTACATATTTCATTCCAACTCCTTTTTCCTATTGAAGAAAGCATTGTTTCTGCACATCTTCTGGAATGGGGGAAATGTGTGATTTATAATGGTATTTTCTGGAATGCGTGATTCTGTAGGCACCTTCCCTAACATTATTTAGAAGTTGGCTAGTTCAAGCTTGGAATATTTTTTTGGTCTCTTAAGTCCATTTTTATTTTAAATGTAATTTGTCCGGCTCTAATTACTTACTCCACAGAGAGAAAATGCAAAGCACCCTGTCAGACAATTAGACTCTGTCCCCCAGTTGTCCTCCTGCTTGAAAAATTACATGAACTAACTAGCTTTCAATTCCCTTCCTTTAGGCTGAACATAAAGCGGAATATTTTTTAAAGCATTCTTTAATAGTTTCTTCTTGTTAGTGGGGCTGACAAAGATGTCTTTGTATCAACTTAAAAGGAAACAGTTCTTCCAGTTACTGCGAAAACCTTTTTGCAAAGGCATCTCCATTGTTTTGAGTGGCCCATCATACGCCATTTGAAGGCTTATATTTTTTTAATGTCAGAACTCCAGTGAGCTTTGCCAGTGGAGTAGAGCAATTATTGGCTCTACCCAATTTTTTTTTTTTTAATCTTATTAAGTGTCAGGCTTTTTGGCTAGATGTCTGGATGCCTTTCAGCTCTGGGATTGTGTGATTCTTGAGACCTGTCAAAATTTGAATCTGGACTCCAGTTCTCAGAAAATATACTGAGCTACAAAGAATTGGCTGGAAGTCATCTAAAACAGCCAAGGAGGAGATGTTTCTGATTCTAACAGATCTTTTATATCTCTGTTTCCCCAAGGCTCCTTATGAAACAGCTCATCCATGGAGAGGGAGAACCGGTAAGAAGGACTGAATAGATTCTACTATTGAGGCCAAGAAGTGCTGGGTTTTAAAATGCATAAACAACTTGTTTAGCCAACTGGCTTTATAATCAGAGTTCTAATGATGCTAGTGGAGTAGATGGGACATACGGTTATGAGCTTAAGCTGAGAGGAACGAAACACATACATGCATACACACAGCCATGCCCACTCCAAGATGTGGGTCACCTAACTCTAAGTTCCTCACCCTCCAATTAACCTTTCTGCACTGATCATTCCCATCAGACCAGCAGACAATGGGATTGGGCAAGGAGTATGGGGTGAGCTGCCACCTAGGTCAGCCAACTAGTGAGAATAGGCCCTTCCTCTCATCTTGGGGTGCAGTTCAAAGAGGAGGAACAACTTGGGGAAAGTGCCCACGTGGTTTACAAATGTCCCCAGCCCAGCTCACCTTAGGGTGTTTTGCATGAAGAGGCCTGAGAGATCACTCTTCTGATACATTTCTTTCCGACTGACTGCATTTCAGTTCCTGGGTTGTATCTTTTTTTTCTTTGGGATTTCCAATGCCGGCCCTCACTCAGCATGTTCAGACAGGAGGGGAGTGCCCTGGTCATCTCCTATCTTCACAATTCATCTAATACTATCAGAAATAAGCTCCTGGACTCAACCCAACTAAATGTGTTTTTTAATTCCAGTCCATTCAGAAACTGAACTTTAGGTGTAAGGAAGGTGGGACCAACAGGAGCTAGTGTTCAGAAATGGCCAGGGTCTTCCCAGTCTGTCCAGGAAAGAGTGGTTTATTAGCTCTGATTTCGTGGAGACAGCATGTAAAGAAGTACGGGCACTGCACGCCATGCTCCCGTGAACATGGGGGACGTCATGGAACTACCAGTTTCTAATGAGTCAGTTCTGATTCATGGCAACCCCCTGTGTGTCTGAGTAAAACTGTGCTCTGTAGGGTTTTCGGTGGCTGAGTTTTCAGAAGTAGATCACCACGACTTCTTCAAGGCACCTCTGGATGGACTCGAACCTCCTTTCAGTTAGCACCTGAGTGTGTTAATAGTTTGCACCACAAGTTTAGTCTGAAATTATGTCTTGCCGAACTTAGATGGAGCCTCGTGATCCTTTTTTCACATAAGGCTCCAGCCAGCACAACAAAGAGGAAGTCCACAGCAGGCATCAGGGTGTACTTCAACTAGTTCAATAGCCAGGTTCCAAAATTATCTAGAGTTGCAAGTAAGCTCACCCACCCTTGTAAGGTAGAAAAGTTACCTTGTGATTTTAAAGTAAAAACTTCTGGAGCTCACATCCGTCTCTGTAGGGGACATTCATTCGTCCAACAAATGTTTACCAAGTGTCTGCAAATGGTTATCGTACTCAGCTGCTAACAGAAAGGTTGGAGTTTCAAATCCACCCAGAGGCATCTTGAAAGAAAGACCTGACGATCTACTTCTGGAAAATCAACCACTGAAAATCCTATGGAGCACAGTTCTATTCTGACACAGCTGGGGTCACCATGAGGTGGAATCAGCTTTATGGCACCTGTTTGGATTTGGTAATTATGTTTCTTAGGGTCTACTGGATGCTGAGGATAGAGAAATGTATGTGCTTACCTCCTGACTAATGATAACCTGAATTTTGTCTGTTTTGTTAGGTGTGGCCTAATTTCTCTAAGGTCCTGGGGCTGACAGCACTAATGCTTCTGCTCCATCAACCCATTGTGATTAGGGCTTAGGGCCACAGGCAGTGGTGTGCGAGATGCCTGTTGCTGTGAATTCACTGGGGCAGCAGATCCTAGATACATTCCCTCTGAGGCTGCTGGGCCTAGCTGCATTTTTCTGTAAGTCTCCGAGGCCAGCAAATGCTATATTCTCTCTGTTTTTGAAATAATCACTATGTTAAAGCTCAAGGCCTGGCATTCTTTCAGCAGACTAGAATTACCGTTTACAATCAAGCGAGAAACCAAGGTGGAAGGCAGTGGGCAACTGACCCTTTTATAAGGATGCTCAGAGAGAGACCAGGGTGGAGAAGTGGGAGGAGGAATTTGGGACATGTTCCAAGTATGTTTATAGGTCCTGAGGAGCTGCCATTTCAGATGGCTTGTTGCTTTTATCTCTGAAATAAGTCATCTTGCAGGCATGCTAGGAGCAAGCTGTGCAGCTGCTCTTATTGGCTGGCTAGTGCAGAAACTCAGCTGCTAACCCAAAGGTCGGCAGCTTGAATCCACCAACTGCTCCTTGGAAACCCTATGAGGTAGTTCTATTCCGTCCTGTAGGGTCGCTATGAGTCAGAATCAACGGCGCTGCAAAAGATTTGGTTTTTTTAGTATAGAAACTGGAGGGAGTTTGTGAGCAAACAACCTGCTGACGTTGAGTGGATTCCAACTCAGCGACCCTAGAGGGTAGTGTAGAGCTGCCCCATAGGATTCAAACTGCCGACCTTCTAGTTAGCAGCCATGGCTCTTAACCACTATGTCACCAGGGTTTTCTGTGAGCAAACAGGTAACTCCTTATTTACATCACTACCACAGGGAGCCTCAGGCGAGTGTTCTTTGCATCTTGCTTTCTTTCGCCCTTTTAGTCTCCATTCCTGAGTCTGTCCTCTCCCTCCCCACCTCTCTGTCCCAAACTTCTGATTGTCATGCATTGTGTCATCCCATCTGGGCCTGCCTTTCCCTCACCTCTTTACCCCAGCATCATGTTCCAAGATAATTCTGACTCATTTTGCATATTGAAGTTTACCTTGTCTGTAGCCTCCTTCTTTCAGGATTAAGAGGTCCAGCTGTCACTCTCTGACTACTTTGGGGTCACGTGACTTAAGCGAACTCATGAAAAGGTATTAGCACAAGGACTGGCATATGGTAGGTGCCCAGCAAATGCATGTGGAGCCTGAGTCCATATAGATTAATGTGTCCCCTCCACTAGAACACACTGTCATGGAACAGCAACTTTAAATTCCCCGAAGTGTTTTTGGTGATCAAGTACATTTGGTGGGACCAGTGTTTTTACTACAAGAATTCTCAGAACCTTCGATGTGTGTGTGTGTGTGTGTGTGTATGTGTGTGTGTGAGAGAGAGAGAGAGAGAGAATTGTTTCCCAAACTAGTTTGATCAAGTAGTAACTTAATTAACTGAAATCCTCCAGCTGATAGCACTTAGTCCTAAGTTTGTGTTTCTTAGGGTCATGCTTATGACTGTGTATTACATGTATATCTTCTGCTAGTAAAATTACTCGTGTTGTTGTTGTTAGTGCTGTCGAATTGGTTCCGACTCGTAGAGATCCTATGCACAACAGAACAAAACACTGCCCAGTCCCGAGCCATCCTTACAATCATTGTTATGCTTGAGCTCAGTGTTGCAGCCACTGTGTCAATCCACCTCATTGAGGGTCTTCCTCTTTTCCACTGACCCTGTACTCTGCCAAGCATGATGTCCTTCTCCAGGGACAGATCCCTCCTGACAACATGTCCAAAGTATGTAAGATGCATCATTGCTTCTAAGGAGCATTCTGGTTGTACTTCTACTAAGACAGATTTGTTCATTTTTTGGCAGTCCATGGTATATTCAATATCCTTCGCCAACACCACAGTTCAAAAGTGTCAATTCTTCTTTGGTCTTCCTTATTCATTGTCCAGCTTTCACATGCATATGATGTGATTGAAAATGCCATGGCTTAGGTCAGGCGCACCTTAGTCCTCAAGGTAACATCTTTGCTCTTCAACACTTTAAAGAAGTCCTTTGCAGCAGATTTGCCCAATGCAATGCGTCTTTTGATTTCTTGACTGCTGTTTCCATGGCTGTTGATTGAAGATCCAAGTAAAATGAAATCCTTGACAACTTCAGTCTTTTCTCTGTTTATCATAAGGCTGGTCATTAGTCCAGTTGTGAGGCTTTTGCTTTCTTTATGTTGAGGTGCAATCCATACTGAAGGCTGTGGTCTTTGATCTTCATTAGTAAGTGCTTCAAGTCCTCTTCACTTTCAGCAAGCAAGGTTGTGTCATCTGCATAACACGGGTTGTTAATGAGTCTTCCTCCAATCCTGATGCCCCATTCTTCTTTATACAGTCCAGCTTCTTGGATTATTTGCTCAGCATACAGATTGAACAGGTATGGTGAAAGAATACAACCCTGCCGCACACCTTTCCTGACTTTAAACCAATCAGTATCCCTTTGTTCTGTTCAAACAACTACCTCTTGATCTATGTAAAGGTTCCTCATGAACACAATTAAGTGTTCTGGAATTCCCATTCTTGGCAATGTTATGATCCACACAGCTGAATGCCTTTGCATAGTCAATAAAACACAGGTAAACATTCTTCTGGTATTCTCTGTTTTCAGCCAGGATCCATCTGACATCAGCAATGATATCCCTGCTTCCACGTCCTCTTCTGAAGCCAGCCTGAATTTCTGGCAGTTCCTTGTCAATATACTGCTGCAGCCGTTTTTGAATGATAGTCAGCAAAAATTTGCTTGCATGTGATATTAATGATATTGTTCCATAATTTCCACATTCGGTTGGATCAGCTTTCTTGGGAATAGGCATAAATATGGATCTCTTCCAGTCAGTTGGCCAGGAAGCTATCTTCCATATTTCTTGGCATAGATGAGTGAGCATCTCCAGTGCTGCATCTGTTTGTTGAAACATCTCAATTGATATTCCATCAATTCCTGGAGCCTTGTTTTTCACCAATGCCTTCAGAGCAGCTTGGACTTCTTCCTTCAGTACCATCGGTTTCTGATCATATGTCGCCTCTTGAAATGGTTGAACATCGACTAATACTTTTTGGTATAATGACTCTGTGTATTCCTTCCATCTTCTTTTGATGCTTCCTTCAATCAATCCTTTGCTATTGCAACTCGAGGCTTGAATTTTTTCTTCAGTTCTTTCAGCTTGAGAAATACCAAGTGTGCTCTTCCCTTTTGGTTTTCCATCTCCAGCTCTTTGCACGTGTCATTATAATACTCTACTTTGTCTTCTTGAAAGACCCTTTGAAATTTTCTGTTCAGTTCTTTTACTTCATCAGTTCTTCCTTTTGCTTTAGCTGCTCGACATTCGAGAGCAAGTTTCAGAGTCTCCTCTGACATCCATCTTGGTCTTTTCTTTCTTTCATGTCTTTTCAATGACCTCTTGCTTTCTTCATGTATGATGTCCTTGATGTCGTTCCACAACTTGTCTGGTCTTCAGTCACTAGCATTAAATATGTCAAATCTATTCTTCAGATGTTCTCTAAATTCAGGTGGGATGTACTCAAGGTGATATTTTGGCTCTCGTGGACTTGCTCTGATTTTCCTCAGTTTCAGCTTGAACTTGCTTATGAACAATTGATGGTCTGTTCTACAGCCGGCCCCTGGCCTTGTTCTGACTGATGATATTGAGCTTTTCCATTGTCTCTTTCCACAGATGTAGTCAGTTTGATTTCTGTGTGTTCCATCTGGTTAGGTCCATGTGTATAGTTGCCATTTGTGTTGGTGAAAAAAGGTATTTGCAATGAAGAAGTCGTTGGTCTTTCAAATTCTATCATTCGATCTCCAGCATTGTTTCTATCACCAAGACCATATTTTCCTTCTTCTTTGTTTCCAACTTTCACATTCCAATCGCCAGTAATTATCAATGCATCTTGATTGCATCATGTTCGATCAATTTCAGATTGCAGAAGCTGATAAAAATCTTCTATTTCTTCATCTTTGGCCCTAGTAGTTGGTGGGTAAATTTGAATAATAGTTGTATTAACTGGTCTTCCTTGTAGGCATATGGATATTATCCTATCACTGACAGCATTGTACTTCAGGATACATCTTGAAACATTCTTTTTGACGATGAATGCAACACCATTCCTCTTCAAGTTGTCATTCCCAGCATAGTAGACTATATGATTTTCCAATTCAAAATGGCCAATACCAGTCCATTTCAGCTCACTAATGCCTAGGATATTGATGTTTATGCGTTCCATTTCATTTTTGACGATTTCCAATTTTCCTAGATTCATGCTTCGTACATTCCAGGTTCTGATTATTAATGGATGTTTGCAGCTGTTTCTTCTCATTTGAGTCTTGCCACATCAGCAAATGAAGGTCCCAAAAGCTTTACTCCATCCACGTCATTACTGTTGACTCTACTTTGAGGAGGCAGCACTTTCCTAGCCATCTTTTAGTGCCTTCCAACCTGGGTGGCTCATCTTCCAGCACTATATCAGACAATGTTCTGCTGCTATTCCTAAGGTTTTCACTGGCTGATGCTTTTCAGAAGTAGACTGCCAGGTCCTTCTTCCTAGTCTGTCTTAGTCTGGAAGCTCAGCTGAAACCTGTCCTCCATGGGTGACCCTGCTGGTATCTGAATACTGGTGGCATAGCTTCCAGCATCACAGCAACATGCAAGCCCCCACAGTACGACAAACTGACAGACACATGGGGGAAATTATTCCTAGCATGTATGAATACCTGAAATATACCATACTTCCATGATGTTGTACAACAAACACGATGATCTACGGAAAACGCCAGGACTGTTAGGTCCTTTACACTATGAACCCTGTCAGGAGTTGCTCACTTGAAGCCCTAGCACTGGTTGGCAGGACATTTTTGGACAACTCACGTTGTATCACCTCACATCAGATCATGACATCATATCATATCACTAGGCCATATGTATGGCTTTCTTCCCCCAGGGTTAACCCTAAGCAAAGTTCCTATATTGAAAACTCTGCCCCATAAAAGTAGCCCTTCTGGAAAGAAGACTTGGATAAGTAAAGCATTACTGAAAAAGAAGAAGAAAGTGGGAGGCCTCACTCTACCTGATTTTAGAACCTATTATACAGCCACAGTAGTCAAAACAGCCTGGTACTGGTACAACAACAGGCACATAGACCAATGGAACAGAATTGAGAACCCAGATATAAATCCATCCACCTATGAGCAGCTGATATTTGACAAAGGCCCAGTGTCAGTTAATTGGGGAAAAGATAATCTTTTTAACAAATGGCGTTGGCATAACTGGATATCCATTTGCAAAAAAATGAAACAGGACCCATACCTCATATCATGCACAAAAACTAACTCCAAGTGGATCAAAGACCTAAACATAAAGACTAAAACGATAAAGATCATGGAAGAAAAAATAGGGACAACGTTAGGAGCCCTAATACAAGGCATAAACAGAATACAAAACAAGACCAAAAATGACGAAGAGAAACCCAGACAACTGGGAGCTCCTAAAAATCAAACACCTATGCTCATGTAAAGACTTCACCAAAAGAGTAAAAAGATCACCTACGGATTGGGAAAGAATTTTCAGCTATGACATCTCTGACCAGCGCCTGATCTCTAAAATCTATATGATTCTGTTAAAACTCAACCACAAAAAGACAAACAACTCAATCAAAAAGTGGGGAAAGGATATGAACAGGCACTTCATTAAAGAAGATATTCAGGCAGCTAACAGGTACAGGAGAAAATGCTCTCAATCATTAGCCATTAGAGAAATGCAAATTAAAACTACGATGAGATTCCATCTCACTCCAACAAGGCTGGCATTAATCCAAAAAACACAAAATAATAAATGTTGGAGAGGCTGAGGAAAGATTGGAACTCTTACACTGCTGGTGGGAATGTAAAATGGTACAACCACTTTGGAAATCTATCTGGTGTTTTCTTAAAAAGTTAGAAATAGAACTACCATACAACCCAGAAATCCCACTCCTCGGAATATACCCTAGAGAAATAAGAGCCTTCACACGAACAGATATATGCACACCCATGTTTATTGCAGCTCTGTTTACAATAGCAAAAAGCTGGAAGCAACCAAGGTGTCCATCAATGGATGAATGGGTAAATAAATTGTGGTATATTCACACAATGGAATACTATACATCGATAAAGAACAGTGACGAATCTCTGAAACATTTCATAACATGGAGGAACCTGGAAGGCATTATGCTGAGCGAAATTAGTCAGAGGCAAAAGGACAAATATTGTAAAAGACCACTATTATAAGATCTTGAGAAATAGTATAAACTAAGAAGAACACATACTTTTGTGGTTACGAGGTGGGGAGGGAGGGAGGGTGGGAGAGGGTTATTTACTGATTAGTTAGTAGATAAGAACTACTTTAGGTGAAGGGAAGGACAACACTAAATACATGGAAGGTCAGCTCAACTGGACTGGACCAAAAGCAAAGAAGTTTCCGGGATAAACTGGCTGCTTCAAAGGTCAATGGAACAAGAGCGGGGGTTTGGGGACTATGGCTTAAGGGGACTTCTAAGCCAATTGGCAAAATAATTCTATTATGAAAACATTCTGCATCCCACTTTGAAATGTGGCTTCTGGGGTCTTAAATGCTAACAAGCGGCCATCTAAGATGCATCAATGAGTCTCAACCCACCTGGATCAAAGGAGAATGAAGAACACCAAGGTCACACGATAACTAAGAGCCCAAGAGACAGAAAGAGCCACATGAACCAGAGACTTACCTCATCCTGAGACCAGAAGAACTAGATGGTGCCCAGCCACAACCGATGACTGCCCTGATAGGGAGCGCAACAGAGAACCCCTGAGGGAGCAGGAGATCAGTGGGATGCAGACCCCAAATTCTCATAAAAAGACTAGACTTAATGGTCTGACTGAGACTAGAGGAATCCCGGCTATCATGGTCCCCAAACCTTCTGTTGGCCCAGGACAGGAACCATTCACAAAGACAACTCATCAGACATGGAAGGGACTGGACAATGGGTAGAAGAGAGATGCTGAAGAAGAGTGAGCTACTTGTATCAGGTCGACATTTGAGACTGTGTTGGCATTTCCTGTCTGGAGGGAAGATAGGAGGGCAGAGAGGGTTAGAAACTGGCAAAATTGTCATGAAAGGAGAGACTGGAAGGGCTGACTCATTAGGGGGAGAGTAAGTGGGAGTATGGAGTAAAGTGTATATAAGCTTATATGTGACAGACTGACTTGATTTGTAAATGTTCACTTAAAGCTCAATAAAAATTATTAAAAAAAAAAAGTAGCCCTTCTTCTGAAGCCTTAGATAGCAGGTGTTATTACTTATACAGTGAAACCTGCAAAAGCTGGAAATTGTAGAAGACAGAAACCTGTCAGAGAAGGAAAACTCAAATATTTCTCACTAAAAACTCAAATATTTCCCACTAAAATGAGTGATAAGAAGGTGATAAGAAAGCACGTTGTCAAGGTGGAAAACTTGCAAGACCCGGAAAAACAGGGCAGTTGCGTTCAGTTCCAGCTCTCATCGGTTTCTCTGTCAATGCTTCCCTTTGGCTCTCTTCCTCTCATTTGTGCATTTCAAACCATATTATCTAGGTGGAAAAGAATTGGATTTACCCTCAGCATTATTCCTTTTATTTGGTCCTGAATTAGATATTTTTTTCTCCCTTATACCTGTACCCTGGGAGGAAGATTTCAGTAGAGTTGTGAAGAATAGCAAAGAGAAAGGAGAGAGAAAGTGGGAGAAGTGAAAATTTTCAACTTGATAATGAATCTTATAGTCTATGTCTCTGTTCTTCAAATAGCAGGTTATAATCCATTAGTGCGCTGTGAATTCAATTTAGGGGGTTGCAACCAATATTTGAAAAAAAAAAAAAGGGAGGATATAAAATAGAGTAGAATAGAATAGGAGATAATAATAGTACTGGAAGTATCAGAGTGTCTTGATTGTAGGAAGGGAGGATAAGTAGTGTTACATAAACAATTTTTTTATTTATAAAAATTACATGTTTTTCAGTGTTATATAAAGATACTGGTGGTGCAGTGGTTAAGAACTTGGCTGCTAAACAAAAGGCCGGCAGTTTGAATCCACCACCTGCTCCTTGGAAACTCTATGGGGCAGTTCTATAGGGTTGCCGTGAGTTGCCATTGACTTGACGGCAATGGGTAGCATATGCATACATAAGGAGCCCTGGTGGCACAGTGGTTAAGCGCTCAGCTGCTGACTGAAATGTTGGCTGTTCAAACCTACAAGCTGCTCCATGGGAGAAAGATGTGGCAGTCTGCCTCTGTAAAGATTATAGCCTTGGAAACCCTGTGGGGCAGTTCTACTCTTTCTTATAAGGTCACTACGAGTTAGGATCACCTCCAAAAAAATGGGTTATGTTTGGTTTTTATATACATACATATATATGTATTTACATGCTGTGTCAAAATATAAAGTCTGCTTTTTATTGGGTCATGGTAAGAAATTTGTGAACTGTAGGTGTATATGTAAAACATATGGATACTTTTAAGATAACTTATATTGGTTCTTCTGGTCTTTCCTTTAGGTATGAACAGTTAAAAATCTATCCTAAACAATATTAGTATTACAAATTGCCTGGTGTGTCCATCCACCAGTGTACTGCTCATATGGGAAGTTTTTTCCTGCTTCCCACCTACACTGTAAGATGGTGAATTCTGCACACATAGTCCCAAAACCTAGGCAAACCTATTACCACACTTTGCCTGTCATTCTGCCAAGTTCCCTTTCTCCTGCTCTGCTCAGACTTGCTCTACAAGATGATAGTGTAAATCAATACACTTCTCCCCTGTTCATTGGTGAGGAACTTTAAGCTCAAAGATGATTTGAAGGCTTTCCTGTGTGTCTTGTCATCTCAGCTGACAGCTTGCCAGACTAATGAAAGTCTACCTTATGTTTGACTCCACTCAAGAAGGGTTTGATTCCAGATCAGAGAATTTTTTCTGCTCCCTGGTCACAGACTGTCTTGTGAGCCTACATGGATCAGAGCTAGTCCATCTCCATTACAGCAGAAGGAATTTACGTCTGCTTAGGGGTTAGCAGACCCCTTGTTTACTAGGTGAAATGTGTGAAAAATCTCTCTTCTCTCTATTGCTTTTACTTGTCTGTGTTCCAACTGGACTTTTTTTTAAAGTTTACAATTCAAGCCAGTTTCTCATACAAAAACTTATACACACGTTGTTATGTGACCCTAGTTGCTCTCCTTGTAATACGACAGCACATTCCTTCTCTCCACCCTGTATTTCCCATGTCCATTCAACCAGCTCCTGTCCCCCTCTGCCTTCTCATCTTGCCGCTAGACAGGAGCTGCCCACATAGTCTCACGTGTCTACTTGAGCTAAGAAGCACACACCTCACCAGTGTCATTTTATGTCTTATAGTCCTGTCTAATCTTTGTCTGAAGAGTTGGCTTCGGGGATGGTTTTAGTTTTGGGCTAACAGAGAGTCCAGGGGACATGACCTCTGGGGTCCCTCCAGTCTCAGTCAGACCATTAATTCTGGTCTTTTTACTAGAATTTGAGATCTGCATCCCCCTTTTCTCCTGCTCCATCAGGGATTTTCTGTTGTGTTCCCTGTCAGGGCAGTCATTGGTAGTAGCTAGGCACCATCTAGTTCTTTTGGTCTCAGGCCCAACAGGACACTCTTTATGGAAAGGACAGCATCTTCTATTTCTTTTCCTCCAGCATTTGGTACAGTTCCTGGCAAGTAGGAACCATCTGATAAATGTTGAATGACTAATCATCTACATTTTGTGAAATAGATGAGAAAATAGGTTTGGTAAGGGTCAAATAGTTAAGATACAATGTAGCTCTTGCTAATTAAAATCCATGATATTTTTACTTTGCTGCATCAGAACTTTTAGGAAAATAATTCCAAAGGTCTATGGCACAGTAAGGAGTCTGAATTGCCACCATTGTATAGGAAGGGTATGATGATGATCATGACGTTCACGAAGATGCTGATGAACACCAACTGTTGTGAAGAAAACTTGTCAGAGATTTGCCTTTGAAAGGTGGAACTGTCAAGAAAAAGGCAGACAACAGAGATATGGGAAAAGAAAAAAGACTTATGTTCTAATGTCTCTAATTTTTCTGTACAGTAATTTTCCATCTATAAGTGTGATCTTAGTGCTTGCTCCAGCAGCAGGCAAAAGTATATATTCATTTCATATTGTTACTCGACTCCATATGTCCAGAGAGATAGTACACTGTATGGCAATGGTTCTCAACTGGGACGGATTTTGCACCCCCACCCCTCAGGGACATTTAGTAATGTCTGGAGGCATTTTTGGCTGTCACAACCAGGTGCTACTGGAATCTAGGGGGTAGAGACCAAGGATGCTGCTAAACATCCTAAAATGCCCAGGATATCCCTCCCCCAACAAAGAATTGTCTAGTCCAAAATAGTGTTACTGCTGAGGCCTTGCTATGGAGATTAAGAACTGCTCTTAAACTGGACCATTTCATCCTGTTTGAACTCACGGATCCACCACTTTTTAACTGAGTGACCTTGGGCTTGTGGCCACTCAACTCTTTGTATCTTAGTTTCTCCATTGATGTTGTTGTTGAGGTTTGGTGCTGTTGAGTTGGTTCCGACTCGTAGCAACCCTAGGTACCATGGAACCAAACACTGCCCGATCTGCACCATGCTCACAATCGTTGTTATGCTTGAGCCCGTTGTTGCCGCCACTGTGTCAGTCCATCTCGTTGAGGGTCTTCGTCTTTTCTGGTGATCCTGTACTTTACCAAGCATGATGTCCTTCTCCAGGGACTGATCCCTCCTGACAACATGTCCAAAGTATGTAAGACACAGGCTTGCCATCCTTGCTTCTAAGGAGCATTCTGGTTTTACTTCTTCCAAGACAGATTTACTTGTTCTTTTGGCAGTTCATGGTATATTCAATATTCTTTGCCAACACCACAATTCAAAGGCATCAATTCCCCTTTGATAAGATGGGGATAATAATAATATTGTACATCATAGTATTGAATGAGCTAATGCAGGATAGGTGCTTAGAACGGTGATTGGCAAATAGAAGTCTTTGATAAATGTTACTTTTTATTAATGAAATGTGGATTAAATCTTAAAAATAATACTTTGGTGAACAGACATCTGCCTGGGCTTCCATCATTCCTGTCTTCTGCTTGTAGAAAGGTCAACGTGTGAAAGAAAGTCTATCCTGTGCTACGTTTCTGTTGTTGTTAGTCGTCATGGTGTCAAGCAGATTCTGACTCATGGTGACACCACCCATGTGTGCAGAGTAGAACCACTCCATAATGAAAGGCTGGAACCTTTCAGAAACAGAACACCAGGTCTGTCTTCTGAGGCACTTCTGGGTGGGTTTGAACCTCCAACCTTTTGCTAGTAGTCCAGCACTTAACCATTCGTGCCACCCAGGGACTCCTCTTTAGTTGAGTTGAAAATAGGCATTAGTATGCTTTTCTGAGGCAGGTTGTTTTGCTGTGAAAAATCTCAAAGTACCCTAGGGGGTTCACTAAATCATTGGTTAGCCTGTGAAATAGCATGTTAGTTGCTGGGAGTTCAGCCGGATTCGCCTTCTTTCTTTTTCGCAGGTGAAGATCGTAATGTGTAAAAATGACGTCCCAGGCAACCATGATTTGCTGTTTGGCATTATTTCTTGCAACAGAATGTTCCCATTATAGATCCAAAATCGACCTAAAAGTAAGTTTGATCCAACCCTATATAGTCCCAAAAGAAAACTTACAGCTTCCCTGGAAGGCTAGATTTCTTTTCTTTTGTCTGTTGAACTTTAGATGAATGTTTACAGAACAAACTAGTTTCTCATCAAACAGCACACACATTGTAGTATGACATTTTTTAATAGTTTCTCATCAAACAGCACACACATTTTGTAGTATGACAATTTTTAACCCCATGACATATTAACACTACCCCTTCTCAACCCTGGGTTCCCTGTTACCAGCTTTCCTGTTCCCCCTTGCTTTCCAGTCCCTGCCCCAGGGCTGGTGCTCCGGTGTAGTCTTGTTTTTTTCCATGGGCCTTTTCAATCTTTGGCTGAAGGGTGAACTTCAGGAGTGACCTCATTACTGAGCTGATAGGGTATCTGGGGGCCATAATCTCAGGGTTTCTGCAGTCTCTGTCAGGCCAGCAACTCTGGTCTTTCTTTTTGAGTTAGAATTTTGTTCTACATTTTTTCTCCAGCTCTGTCTGGGACCCTCTATTGTGATCCCTGTCACGGCAATCAGTGGTGGTAGCCAGGCACCATCTAGTTGTATTGGACTCAGGCTTGTGGAGGCTGTGGTAGATGTGGTCCATCAGTCCTTTGGACTAATCTTTACCTTGTGTCTTTAGTTTTCTTTATTCTTCCTTGCTCCCGAAGGTGAGAACAGTAGAGTATCATAGATGGCTGTTGACAGGCTTTTAAGACCCCAGACACTACTTACCAAAGTAGAATGTAGAACATTTTCTTTATAAACTATGTTATGCCAATTGAGCTAGATGTTCCCCGAGACCGTGGTCCACACAGGAAAGGCTAGGTTTCTGATAAATAACATGACATTTTAAAAGAAATTTTTCAAACATAATTTTACTCTTGGAGCTAGTAGCTTTCCAAAGAAGGAAACAAAGAAAGTTTGAGATCAAGGATGGATTGCCCAATAAGCAAGGTACTAAATTTGGGCTTATTTGTGCTTATTTACTAATCTGTAGTGCACAATTTCACCTCTTTTTCATCACATTAAGGACGTGGTGAAGCCCGTGTGAAATCGTTCACCATAGATTAGTAAGTGAACACAATTAAATCCGTGTGTGCCTTGCTTATGGGTTAATCCAAACCTGGTGGAGCGGCGGCAGGAATTTACTCAAAGGGCAACAGTACAATGATCACTTCGCAAGCTACAGAGAAGGCAGGCAGGCAGCTGGTGAGAGGAGGAAGTACTAGCCTAGAAGTAGAACAATTTAGATTCAAATCTTAGCTTTGCTTCTTGCTAGTTACACAGCTGCTTTACTTCTGTGAGTCTTACTTTCCTTATTTATAACAAAAAAGGGGTTCTTTCGATAATCTTACAATCGTTTCCAGCTATGAGACAGTTCTTGATTCTATTATTGCAAAACTGAATGATTATTCCTAGTAGCTCTCATTTCTTCCTCTCTAAGTACTCTCTCAGCTAGTCTGAGAGACTGATATTAGCTCCACTTTATTGTTAAATAAAGGTAGAAAACAGCTTAGGGGTGTAATTGTCGTCTTCTCTGACCTCCTTGGATACTTGAACTTCCCAAATGATGCACCAATCCACTAAACTCATAATCAGACCTCAAGTGACAAGTGTCACGGTTCTAGCCCTCATTAGAGGGCAGTTTATTTCCCGTCTGCGCTCACCTTCATGCTTCTTTCAGCAAGTTCCTGCAATATCAGCCCATGGATCTGCTGCAGTTTTCTTCCCAGCCCTGAGCACATTTTCTCTACATTTCCACTTGGAACCTCTAAATTGTGAGGTGAGAGAAAAGTTCTACAATAAAGAGGACCTTTTGGAATTTATATTTTTCAGGATGGACGTAAATATCGAAGCCCTGAAGGAAAACCCATGGTTGGAGAGACACAAGGTATGTGGCCATGGGACTATCTCCATCCATTTTGTGAACTGGGCAGACTAATGGAAGGACATTGATGTTGCGAGCATGTTGCAAGAATGTGGACCACAAGCTTTCAAATAGGATAGCAGTGCTGATAAGTTCTTCACATTTAGCAGAAATTGATAGATTTTCTTACAAGTTTACCATTACCTATGAAACGAATTGGCAAATAATTCACACGTGCACTAGACTGATAGACAAATGTCCATTCAAGACCAAATAGAACATCTGTTTGTAATGATGATCTAATAGGAAGCAGAAGAGTGAAGAGGACAAGGTTCAGTCTTTATTTAAAGATATTTTGGGGGTGCTGACATGTACGTGAGCCCTGGTGGAAGAGTGGTTAAAGTGCTTGGTCTCTAGCCAAAAGGCTAGTGGTTTGAACCCACCTGCTGCTCCACAGGAGAAAGATGTGGCAGTCTGCTTCCCTAAAGATTTACAGCCTTGGAAACCCTATGGGGCCACTATGAGTCAGAACTGAATTGACAGCAGTGGGTTTTTTTTTTTTAACATGTTTGTAATACTCTGGTGCTGACAGTCTACTGCAGCGATGTAAGACAGGAATTAGGTTGGTGAGACTGGTCACTTTTGAGAAGTGAGAGGTAAACTGTGGAGATGGTCCTTAAGGTAACAAAATTATGTGGTTCTCACCTCAAAGTAGGGATAACCGGATTCTTTACAGTCATGGCCAAGTATATGTAACTTTCTCTGTGTTTGTGGAACTGACAATGGAAAGAGGAGAGAAAGGTGACTAGCATTTATTAAGCATGTATACTGGCACTAATCTAAGTACAAAACACCATCTAATTTAATATTTGTAACAATGCTATGGAATCTTCCACATTATATGGATGAAGAAATTGAGAACCACTCAAGTTAAATAACTTGCAAAAATTGGTACACTTGGTAGATGTCAGAAAGATGCAAACCTAGTTTCTTTTCTCACCTAATGGAGTCATCCACAGAGTTGTCCAAGCCAGGAATATGGGGTACTCCTTGACTCCCAGCCAACTGGTCACCTCATATTGATTTCAATACTTTAATAGCCCTCAGCATTATCTACTTCCTTCCCTTCTACTGCCACGATCCTAAGACAGTTCTTCCTGGGAATACCCAAACAGTTTCATTCTTGGACTCCCTGACTTAAGTCTATCTGCTATGGCTCATGGGCAAAATTTTATAAATAGTTATTGGAACACAGTCTTTCTCATCTATTTGCATAGTCTTTTTTATATATATATAAAAGCCATGTTTTATAAATAAAGTTTTTACAAATAAAATTTATGATTTTTATAAAGTTTTTTTGGAACACAGTCACCTCCACTCATTTACATATTGTCTCTGGCTGCTTTCTTGCTACATTGGCAGATTTAAGTACTTGTGACAAAGACTGTGTGGCCTGAAAAGCTGAAAATATTTACTGCCTGCTGGGGTTGCCAGATTTAACAAATAAAAATATAGGATGTCTACTTAAATCTGACTTTCAGATAAACAACATTGCAAGGATACTTGTATCCTTCATACATATACTAACAAATTATTTGTTGTTCGTCTGAATATTTATTTAAAATTAAGTTTAATTAGCTTCCTGTATTTTACCTGGTTAATTCTTTGTATTTGGTCCTTCATAGAAGACTTTATCATCACCTCTCTAAGCTATTGTCAATTATCTTTAAAAAACCTGAATCCAATCATGCTTTTTGGTGGCCCCCACATTAGCACAGCATTCAAGGCCCTTCATGACTTGACCCCTGCTTTCCTCCCCACCCTTACCCTTGCCACTCTCCCCTCATGTGCTCTGAACCAGCCTTTCTGAGTGACTTGCGATTTTTCCTTTCTGCATACTGTTCACTCTGCCTGGGCGCCAGCTTCACAGTCTGCCAGAAGGTCTTATTTGTTGCTGAGGACCCTGCTCAATGCCACCCCCTCTGGGAAGCAATCCAAGAGTCCCCACCATGCATTAGATGTCCCTGCCAGAGAGTGGAAATTGCAATTAGGTCTCTCTCTCTCTCTTTTCAGAGAAATGTCAAGGACCTTGCACCACTTCCTACTGTGTCCAGTCCTGTGCCAAACACTTTCGTGGAGAAATAGGATTTACATGTAATCAAAAAAAGTGGCAAAAAACAACTGAAACATGTACAAGCCTTTCTGTGGAAACACTCTTTCAGGTGCTCATTTGCATATTAATGACTACAGGAGCCAATACCCTGGGAGGTGGTGGAGGTATTTTTGATGTGCTTTGTTCAGCATGATAATAAGTCTCAAACCTGGGCTTAAAAAGATCTATAGAGTAGATTAAATTTGTCTCTTGTCCTACTTTCCTTACCCAAACTCTCAGGTACGCTCCCCACTTGCAATTCTCTTTAACCTACCTTTGTCAGCCCACTCTCTGTTTCTCTCTACCAGAATCTTTTTTCACAAAAAGATCTGAAATTCATGTACACTCTTTTATGGTGTAAATGAATGCTTAGAGCGTAAAGTTTTAGCTCTAAAAGTGAATTTGCATGCCTATTGTGCTAATTAATCAACTAATCAATTTGATAAATTGATTAATCTGTTGATTGGCTATTCAATTTGATTCTCTGTTTAGAGTCAAATTCATTTTGATTTTTTTTCTAGTACTTTCAATCACTTGACCAAAGGAAAAGAGAGATGTGTGACTCAGAGGCAATAGAAGCCCAATGCTATGAGTCAGAATTGACTAGACGGCAATGGGTTTGAATAGGACAAAACTCCCTTAAAATAAAAATCTAACTTACATCCTTCCATTTAGCAGGTTTTCCTCTACCTCCCCACTGATCCTATTGAAGCATATGGATCTCTGCATTTCCTAAAATTTTAACAGTGATTTTATAAAGGAATTGCTGATAAGGTCTCTGTCATTTAGAAGTCCTTGGGTGGCACAAGCCATTTGCACTTGGCTACTAAATTGACTCGACAGCACTGGGTTTACTAACCTGAAGGTTGGTGGTTTGAACCCACCCAGTGGCACCAAGGAAGAAAGCCCTGATAATCCACTTCCATAAACATTACCAAAAATAAAAATAAAAAATCAAACCCATTGTTGTTGCATCAATTCTGACTCTTGGCAACCCTATAAGACAGAGTAGAACTGCCCCATAGGGTTTCCAAGACTGTAAATCTTTATGGAAGCAGACTGCCACATCTTTCTCCCATGGAGCTGCTGGTAGGTTCGAACCACTGACCTTTCGGTTAGTAGCTGAGTTCTTAACCACTGTACCAGCAGGGCTCTTATTCCGTAAAGATTACAGCCAAGAAAACCCTATGAGGTGCAGTTCTACTTTACAACACATGGGTCACCACGGGTCAGAATTGACTCTACATCAATGGGTTTGCTTTGGTTAATCACATAGAAGTCCTCGCAGCGGGAGTAGCATTCGAAAATGAACTGATGGAAGTATTGTTTTGCTTTATCCAACGCCACTTTCCAAGGGAATCTAGGTAAAAATATCAGGAAATGAGCAAATAATCTCTTCTAATTGGTTTGGTTTTTTGGTTTATTAATTAGTAAACTCCAAACGTTTTGAAGTTGCGATTCCTTAGCATTCTGTTTTTGATTTGCCAACCACCAAAAGTACTTGCCACTGAAACTCCTCTTGGCTCCTTTTTTTAAAAAATCTTTAAAAAATTATACAAATTGTATTTCTAGAAATTCTTCACATCTCTGAAGAAAATTGTCTCTTTATAATACTTGAGTTAAAGTCACTTTTATGAAATCCAATTCCACTAGGAAAGCTCAGCATCCAGATTTCTGGATGCTTTGGTGGAATCTCCTGCCTGTTTGTGTTTCTGCCTTACTCTGGGAACTTCTCTCAGCATCTAGACCACTTTTAAGGACCTCTTGCTTCTAGGTCTGTTTTCTGCATGTGGATTAGTTGTACCTCTAGCTCCTTTAATCTGACACATACACATAGACACAAGACCAAACCCGTTGCTGTCAAATTGATTCTGACTCATGACGACCCCATGTGTGTCAGAATAGAACTGCCCTCCACGGGGTTTTCAAAGACTATAAGCAGGGCCCCTGGGTGGCACAAATGGTTTGCGCTCTGCTACTGACACAAAGGTTGGCAGTTCAACTCCATACAGCAACATTGTGAAAGAAAGGCCTGGCAATTTGCTCCTGTAAAGATGACAGCCAAGAAAACCCTGTAAAGCTCAGTCCTGCTCTGTAACACATGGGATCGCCATGAGCCAGAACTGACTCGATGCAACATGTTTGTTTGTGTTTAATATTACAGAAGTAGCTTACAGGCTGGTCTTCCATGTCTCCACTAGGTGGGTTCAAACCACCATCTTTTTGGATAGTAGCCCTAGTGGCAGAATGGTGAAGTGGTCAGCTGCTAATTGAAAGGTTGGCAGTTTGGACCCACCCAGCGGTTCCATGGGAGAAGCCTAGTGTTCTGCTTCCCTAAAGATTACAGCTCCCTCCCTCCCCCGCACCAAACAAACAAACGAAAAACCTATGAAGCAATTCTACTCTGTCACACGGGGTCACTGTGAGTTAGAAATTGACTGGATGGCAGCTGATAACAACAGCTGAGTGCTAACGGTTTGCGCCACTCAGTGCTTAATTATTTTTGAATGAAAGTTTTTTTTTTTTTTTAATAGGACTCAAGTGGTGCCTCCCGTGTTTCATTAGCAGCAGCGTCTATACCTCTGCCCAATCTTAACCTTCGAGCTCCAGAGCCCATCAACAATGTGGCTCAAGGAATCCGGAAGAACTGCCCGCTTGATTATGCCTGCATAATCGATGTCGTGAAATCATCGGAAGCCACATCTGGAAATATTGCATTTATAGTGGAGTTATTAAAAAATATTTCCATAGACTTGTCTGATAATGTTACCCAAGAGAAGATGAAGGTATTCTTTGCTGATTTCATTAAAATCTAATAATGTTTTTTTCTTAAAACCTTGCATTTTAACAGTTCCAAATGTACTTTTCAGGGTACCAGGTAGAACTGCAACAGCCACCTCCATAGTAGCTGCAAACATTTTACTTCTATTTTGTATGTAGGTTTATTTTAGTTTATGGAAATTTACAACGACTCATGAATTTTTTAATGCTTTTTTTGTATATTCAAAAAAAGTCACATATTCATAGCTATGAGCAAGACTGAGTCTAGGCTAATGTTTCCAAAATTATGTTCTATAGAGCATAATTGTGCTGAGAAATGTTAACGGAGGTTCTGTTTTTAAAAAGAGGATCCATAGCAAGCAGATGTTGGAAACTCTGATTTAAACAAAATTATGGCAGGACTTTTCAGAGCTTTTAATGCACTAATGAACTTTCGGACTCCATATAAGGGGGGGAATACAGGGATATGGTAGACACCCTGGGTGGTACAAACTGTCAAGCCTTCAGCTACTAACTAAAGGTTGGCAATTCAAATCTACTTGGAGACACCTTGAAAGAAAGTCCTCGGAATTCACTTCCAAAAGGTCACAACCATTTGAAAACCCTGTTGAGTTTCAGAATTCTACTCTGAAACACGTGAGGGTGCCATGAGTCAGGATTGACTCTATGGCAATGAAACCAAAAAAAACCAAAACTGCTACTGTCGAGTCGATTCCGACTCTACAGGTCAGAGCAGAACTGCCCCACAGGGTTTCCAACCTTTTGGTTAGCAGCTATAGCTCTTAACACTATGCCACCGGGGTTTCCCTATGGCAACTAGTTTTTTTTCTTTTTATAGGGATATGATAAGTAGTAATCTCAAACTTAGTTTACCACAGAATTCACCCCCACCTCCCTCCATTAAACACCCATTACCATTTCATGGAAAACTCAAGCTCTACAGACTGCAGTTTGGAAATGCTGCTCTGGGCCTAATAAAGTTTATCTGTGATACTTCTTTTTAGCATTCCTTTCCTTTCTGTCCCTCTGTACAGACTTAATGAAAAGGGATTCTAATGCCTAGGGAATTTGAAGGGAAATGTGTCAAATAAGATCAGATCATTTGATCTTAAGAAATTTCAGGAGAATTGACTATGTACAGCATGTGTAACTCCTTAGGATAAGAGCCACTTTTCTCCATTGCAGAGCTATAGTGAAGTGGCCAACCACATCCTCGACGCAGCTGCCATTTCAAATTGGGCTTTCATTCCCAACAAAAACGCCAGCTTGGATTTGTTGCAGTCTGTGAATTTGTTTGCCAGGCAAATTCACCTCCACAACGACTCTGACAACATCGTGGATGAACTCTTCATTCAGACAAAAGGCTTTCACATCAACCACAGTACCTCTGAGAAACGTTTTAATTTCTCCATGAGCATGAAAAATACGACAGAAGGTATCTCAGGAATGATAGAAATTCCCAGGCAAGAGCTATGGAAGCTGCAGAATGCATCCCAAGCCATTAGCATAGCTTTTCCCACCTTGGGGGCCATTCTGAAAGAAGCCCACTTGCAAAATGTGAGTCTCCCCAGGCCGGTGAATGGTCTGGTCCTATCAGTGGTTTTACCAGAAAGCTTGAAGCAAATCTTACTCACCTTTGAGAAAATCAACAAATCCCGGAATGCTAGGGCCCAGTGCGTTGGCTGGCACTCCGGGAAAAGGAGGTGGGATGAGAATGCATGTGTGATGATGTGGGATATCAGGAACGAAGCGAGATGCCGCTGTAACTCTAGCAATGCAGTGATGTCTTTTTCCATTCTAATGTCCCCCAAATCTATAACCGACAAAGTCCTGGAATACACCACCTGCATTGGGCTCAGTATCTCCATCCTCAGCTTGATTCTTTGCCTCATCATTGAAGCCATGGTGTGGTCCCGGGTGGTTGTGACGGAGATTTCATACATGCGCCACGTGTGCATTGTGAACATAGCTGTGTCACTCCTGACCGCTAACGTGTGTTTCATTATAGCCTCTAACTTCAACAGCAAGGCCCAGGACTACAACTTGTGTGTTGCGGTGACATTTTTTAGCCACTTTTTCTACCTCTGTATGTTTTTCTGGATGCTCTTCAAAGCACTGCTCATTATCTATGGAATATTGGTGGTTTTCCGTAGGATGTTGAAGTCCTGCATGATGGCCATTGGCTTTGCCATTGGCTACGGATGCCCGTTGGTCATTTCTGTCACCACAGTGGCGATCACAGAGCCAGGCAAAGGCTACCTGAGACCTGAGGCCTGTTGGCTTAACTGGGACAGTACCAAAGCCCTTTTAGCATTTGCCATCCCAGCCTTGGTCATTGTGGCCGTGAATCTCCTTGTGGTTTTTATGGTTGCTGTCAACACTCAGAGACCCTCTATTGGCAGTTCCAAGTCTCAGGATGTGGCCATAATTATGAGGATTAGCAAAAACGTTGCCATCCTTACCCCATTGCTAGGACTGACCTGGGGTTTTGGAATAACCACTCTCATTGAAGGCATTTCCTCAGTGTTCCACGTTATCTTTGCCCTACTCAATGCTTTCCAGGTAAGTTCTTAAAAGGGAGATTTTCTATTGTTTTGTCTATGCAACATAAAAATGGTTGTAATTTAAAATTATAGATCCATTTACTTCTATATCTTAGAGGTATTTGGCCATGGTGTCTCTTACCCTATTGATTTTTCCAGTTGGATTGAGCCGATCTGGTTGGTTGTGTGGAAATCTCTTTCCTTCTCTCCTCATGATTGATTTGTATTCCTCCTAAAACGTCAGAAGAAGATGATCTTCACTGCAGAGGACTGTTCTGTGGTGAAGGATGCGTGAGGCTACATTCATGTGTTGTAGCCTCAAAACAAGTTTATTTCCTATCTGTTCCCAAGAGGTTTGAGAATTTAGAAAACAACAGGTATTTTCTAGAGCGTGAAGAGGTGGCCCTGGTTGGTTATTCACTTTGGGTGTTAACCAGTCAGGAGTTCTTATACCTTTTCTCTGCTGTTACCTATGGAAGAAACTTAAGTCGTCGTTCGTAGAAATGGAACTTGCCATAGGTTATATAATCCTGAGAAAGGCACTTTTCTTTGGGCCTCAATCTTTTCATTTGTACAATAAAGATATGGATATGGAATGATCTCTGTTGTCTATTCTAGCTCCAAAATAATTGATTTGGCAAGATTATCCCTCTGAAGGTTGTTTTACTCCTTCTTGGATACTAAACTTGCATTTCTGGGGAGCTGTCACCAGCCAGACTGCTTTCCACATATATGAGTAATAGAAAATTTAGTAGGTCCATATTCTTAATTATGCTGTAATCAGGGGTTGGCAAACTACAGCTCACTGCTATTGTACAGAGAGTTTTACTGGCACACAGCCATGCTCAGCCCTTTACCTACTGTCTATGGCTGCGTTTGAGCTGCAGCAGCAGAGTTGAGTAATCACAACAGAGATTACATGGTCTGCAAAGCCTTAAATATTTACTACCTACTTCTTCGCAGAAAAAAAAAAAATCTGACTCCTGCTTTAAATAATCTAAATACAACTACATAATAAAGAGCAAATTATTCCTGTTAACACGTCACTATTACTGTTACTGTTGGTAGTTGCTGTCAAAACATTTCTGACTCATGGCGAGCTTATGTTACTATTACTCTCTTCAAAAGCATGATACAAAATATGAAGTAAACTTTAAAGAAATGCCAACTCAGATCAACTATATCTTACTTGTAATTCTTTAATCACTATGGAGAATATTGATTGATTTCACCTTTTTCCTTGTATTGCTTTAAAGAGAAACCTTTGACTAAGGGTTTTTGTTGTTGTTGTTGTTGTTCATTTGTTTGCTTTTTGAGGGAGGGAAATCAACACCTTTTGGCTTCACATAAATCTCCCCAACTCGAAGTTACTCTGTGACTGACTCTATTTCATCTTCTTTCTTACATTGCAACTTAATTAAAGCCCTAGAAAATCATTGCATTTTTCTATTTCTTTTACAGATCATTGTTTACTTTTCTGATGGGAAGACAAATACTCAAACAATTTTGGGTATATACACTCGACTATTCTCAGCAAACCTTCCTTGTGGCTCTCATTTAAAATTTTCAGTCATCTGATCTTTTTTTTTTTTGTTTTTCCCCCACCATGAAATTATCCCTAGGAACCCAAGCTTCTCTCTACTTTCATTGTAGGGTCCAGATTTTCCTTGGACCTCAATTCCCACCAATTTAAAAGAATGACCATCATTTAATGTGACTTTACCTGTTGCTGTCACGTCATCTAGGACTCACGGGTACTCCATGTGTGTTGTATAGAACTGTGCACCACAGGGTTTTAAATAGCTGATATTTGGGAAGTAAATCATCAGGGCTTTCTTCCAAGGCACCTCTGGGTAGACTCAAACCTCCAAACTTTTGGTTAACAGCCAAGCACTTTAACCATTTTCACTACCCAGGGACTTCACTGTGACTTTCTAGGGGTCCATATAGTTTAAACTGGAAGAGACCTTGGCCTCACAGGTCTTTGTAGCCTTCTTTCTCTCTTATATAGAAACTTCTTCCATCAGCTCAGAGGCCCTGACTGCCTATTGTGAACCACAATATTCCCCATTACATGTCTCTGTCATCATGAGTAAGAACAGCCACACCAATATTTGGGAAGAAAGTAAAAAGATTTAATAAGGTCAAAAACTCTATCCTGTATTAGTAGCCATTCAATAATGTCAATAACACCTATGCACAGTCCCATGACGGTGATTCTTTTCTAAGAGTGGAGGTAGATTAACAAAATAAATACCCACCAATGCATCTTTACCTGATCAGTGGAAAATGAAGTTTCTGATGCCTGATGATTGTCCTAGACAGTATCCAGAAGAGTGGTCTTAAACCAGTTGCCGTCGAATCTACTCTAACTCATGGCACTCCCACGTGTGTCAGAATAGAACTCCACTCCATAAGTGTTTCAATGGCTGTGATCTTTTGGAAGTTCAGGCCTTTCTTCTGAGGTGCTCTGGAAGGTTCAGACCTTCAACCTTTTTATTAGCTGCCGAGCATGTTAACAATTTGTACCACCCAGGGACTTAGATATTAAAATAATTCCTGAAATATTGTCTGCAAAACCTTCCTTCACGCTTCTGTTGAATCTCTCTACAGGGGTTCTTCATCTTGCTGTTTGGAACCATTATGGATCGCAAGGTAATTCAAATATGCTACCCTCATTGTCATTGAGTTTCAGGTGGTTGAGGAAAGCGAGAGGATGAAGCAAAGTCCGGGGCATGGGGGGAGGCAGGAGCGGGTTGCGTGGGTCAAGGCATCAGCTGAGGAAAGAAAAGAAGAAAGCTATACTCTCCCATTTCTTACACTTTAAAAAAATTTTTTTTTTATTGTGATTTAGGTGTAAGTTGACAGAACAAATTAGTTTCTCATTAAATAGTTAATACACAAATTGTTTTGTGACATTCATTTTCAATCCCATGATGTGTCAACACTCTTCCCTTTTCCACCCCAGACTCCCTGTTTCCATTCGTCTAGTTTTCTTGTCTCTGTCTGCCTTCTCATCTTTGCTTTTGGGCTAGTGTGCCCATTAGTTTCATATACATGATTAAACTATGAAGCATGTCTCTCACGTGTGTTACCCTTGGCCCTATTGAAGAAAAAAAAAAAAAACCCGTTGCCATCGAGTCAATTGCCACTTATAATGACCCTGTAGGACAAGGTAGCACTGCCCCATAGGGTTTCCAAGGAGCGTACGGTGGATTCAAACTGCTGACCTTTTGGTTAGCAGCCAGTCTCTTAACCACTGCGTCACCAAGGTCTTTGGCTGAAGGGTGAACTTCAGTACTGAGTTAAAAAGGTGTGCGGGGGCCATACTCTTGGAGTTTGTCCAGTCTCTGTCAGGCCAGCAAGCCTGGTCTTTTTTTTTTTTTGGGTGGGGAGGGTGAATTTGAAGTTTGTTCTACATTTTTCTCTTGCTCTGCCTGGGACCATCTATTGTGATCCCTGCCAGAGCAGTTGGTGATGGTAAGCGGGCATCATCTAGTTGTCCTGGGTTCAGTCTGGTGGAGGTTGTGGTAGTTGTGGTCAATTAGTCCTTTGGACTAATCTTTCCTTTATGCCTTTGGTCTTCTTCATCCTCCTTTGCTCCAGCCGGGATGGGACCAGTAGATGTATCTCAGATGGCTGTTCACCGGCTTTTAAGACCCCAGTCGATACTCACCAGAGTCAGATGTAGAGCATTTTCTTTACAGGCTGTGTTATGAGAGATGAGCTAGACATCCCCCAAGACTGTGGTCCCCAGACAGCCCAAGTAGCTCAGTCTCTCACAGAGTTTGGATGTGTCTTTGAAGCTTCTATGACTTTGCCCGGATCAAGATGTGCTGACTTCCCCTGTATTGCGTACTGTCTTACCCTACACCGAAGTTACCACTTGTCTGTTATCTAGTTAGTGTTTTTCCTTCCCCACCCCTCCCGTCCTTCATAACCATCAAAGATTGTTTCCTTCTGTGTGGAAACATTTTCATAATAGTGGTTTCATACAGTATTTATCCTTTTGTGATTGACTTATTTCACTCAGCGTAAGGCACTCCAGACTCATCCATGTTGTGTGGTGTTTCACAGATTCGTTGCTGTTCTTTATCATTGCATAGCGTTCCATTGTGTGTATGTAACATAGTTTGTTTATCCATTCATCTGTTGATGGGCACTTAGGTTGTTTCCATCTTTTTGCTATTGTGAATAACGCTGCAATGAACATAGGTGTGCATATGTCTATTCATGTGACAGCTCTTATTTCTCTAGGATATATTCCTAGGAGTGGAATTGCCAGATCATATATTTCTGTTCATAGCTTTTTAAGGTAGCACCATATTATTTTCCAAAATAGTTGCACAATTTGCATTCCCACCAGCAGTGCATAAGAGTTTCAATCTCCCCACAACCTCTCCAGTATTTGTTATTTTCTGTTTCTTTGATTTGTACCAGTAAAGTCTGGGTGAGATGGTATCTCATTGTAGTTTTGATTTGCATTTCTCTAACGGCTAGTGATTGCTAGCATTTCCTCATGTGTCTGTCGCCTGCCTGTATATCTTCCTTGGTGAAGTGTCTGTTCATATCCTTTGCCTATTTTTTCATTGGATTATTTGTCTTTTTATTTTAGAAGTGTTGGACTTTCCTATAGATTTTAGAGACTAGACCTTCGGTAAATATGTCATAGCCAAAAATCTTTCCCCAGTCACTAGATTCTCTTTTTACTTTTTTGGTGAGGTTTTTTTGATGAGCATAAGTGTTTAATTTTTAGAAGATCCCAGTTATCTAGCTTATCTTCTGGTGTTTGTGTGTTGTTAATTGTAATTTATATGCTGTTTATGTTGTATATTAGGGCCCCTAGTGTTGGCCCTATTTTTTCTTCCATGGTTTTTATAGTTTTTGGTTTTGTATTTAGGTCTTTGATCCATTTTGAATTAGTTTTTTTGTATGGTGTGAGGTATGGGTCCTGTTTCATTTTTTCACAAATGGACATCTAGTTTTGCCAGCACCATTTGTTAAAAAGACTGTCTTTTCCTTATTTAAAGGACTTTGGGCCTTTGTCATAGATCAAGTGGCTGTAGGTAGATGGATTTACATCTGGGTTCTTGATTCTGTTCAATGTGTCTGTCATTGTTTCAGTACCAGGTTATTTGGACTACCATAGCTGTATAGTAGGTTCTGAGGTCAGGGAGTATGAGGCCTCTTACTTTGTTCTCTTTCTTCAGTAATGATTTACTTATCCAGGGCCTCTTTCCTTTCCATATAAAGTTAATGATTAGTTTTTCAATCTCTTTAAAGAATGCTGTTGGTATGTGGTTGGGATTGCATTGTATATGTAGATTGCTTTGAGTAGAATTGACATTTTCACAATGTTGAATCTACCTATCCATGAGCATGGTATGTTTTTCCATTTATATAAGTCTCTTTTGGTTGCTTGCAGTCGTGTTTTGCAGTTTTCTTTGTATAGGTCTTTTATGTTGCTGGTTAGATTTTTTCCCTAAGTATTTTATTTTTTTAGGGGCTATTATAAAGGGCATTGCTTTCCTGGTTTCATTTTCATAGTTCTCTTTATTGCTATTTAAGAATCCTACTAATTTTTGTATGTTTATCTTGTATCCTGCCACTCTGGTGAATCTATTAGTTTCAGTAGTTTTCTTGTGCAGTCTTCAGGGTTCTCTATTTTTTATGTATAGTATCATATCATCCACAAATAGGGATAGCTTTGCTTCTTCCTTACCAATTTGGATGCCCTTTATTTCTTTTTCTTGCCTTATTGCTTTAGCTAGGCCTTCCAGCACAAAATTAAATAGGAGTGGTGATAAAGGGGATCCTTGTCTTGTCCCTGTTCTCAGGGGAAATGGTTTCAATCTCTCCCCATTGAGAATGATGTTGGCTGTTGGCTTTGTATAGACGTCCATTTGTTATGTTAAGGAATTTTCCTTCTATTCCTATCTTATTGAGAATTTTTATCAGTTATGGGTGTTGGGCTTTATCAAATGCCTTTTCTGCATTGATTGAGATGATCATGTGATTCTTTGATTTTATTTTTTTATATAGTGGATTACGCTGATTGATTTTCTAATGTTAAACCATCCTTGTATACCTGGTATGATTCCCATATGGTTGTGGTGTTTTTTTTTTTTTTTTTAATATGGTGTTGAATTCTATTGGCTGGAATTTCTTTGCAAATTTTTGCATCTATATTCATGAGGGATATTGGTCTGTAATTTTCTTTTTTTGTGGTGTCTTTGCCTGGGTTTAGTATCAGAGCTATGCTGACTTCATAAAATGAATTTGGAAGTTTGCCTTCTTTTTTCTATGTTCTGAAATAGTTTGAGTAGTACTGGTGTGAGCTCTTCTCCAGTGAAGTCATCTGGGCTAGGATTTTTTTTTTTTTTTTAATTTTTCAATCTCTTTTCTTGTTATGGTTCTGTTCAGATTTTCTACCTCAGTTCGTGTTAGTTTAGGTAGGTAGTGTGCTTCTTGCTTCTAGAAATTTGTCAATTTCCTCTAGGTTTTCAAATTTGTTGGTGCACAGTTTTTCATAGTACTCGTTATGATCCTTTTTATTTCAGTTGGGTCTGTTGTAATGTCTCCCATTTCATTTCTTATTTGGGTTATTTGCTTCCTCTCCTGGTTTTCTTTTGTCAGTTTGGCCAATACTTTGTTGATTTTGTTGATCCTTTCAAAGAAGCATCTTTTGGTTTTGTTGATTCTTCCTATTGTTTTCTAGTATCCATTTATTTCTGCTCTGATCTTTATTATTTCCTTTCTTTTGGTGGCTGTAGGCTTCTTTAGCTGTTCTTTTTCTATTTCTTCAAGTTGTAGGGCTAATGTTTTGATTTTGTCCCTTTCTTCTTTTTTAATGTGTGTGCCTATTGCTATAAATTGACCTCTGAGCACTGCTTTAGCTGTGTTCCATAGGTTTTGGTATGATGTGTTTTCATTCTCATTTGATTCTAGAAATATTTTGACTCCACCTTTGATTTCTTCTCTTACCTAGTGGTTTTTAAGGAAAGTGTTATTCGGTTTCCATGTATTTTTATTTTCCTTGCTCTTCCTATTATTAATTTCTTCTTTTATGGTGTTATGATCAGAGAAGATGCTTTGTTATTAGCTCAGTGTTTTGGATTTTGTTGAGGGTTACTTTGTGGCCTATGATATGGCCTGTTCTGGAGAATGTTCCATATGTGTTGCAAAAGAATGTATACCTTGCTGCTGTTGGGTGGAGTGTTCTACATACATCTATGAAGTCAACATAGGTGACTGTGGCCTTAAGATCTCCTGTATCTTTGCTGAGTTTCTTTCTACATGTTCTTTCCTTTACTGAGAGTGACATGTTTAAGTCTACTATTATTATGGAACTGTTAATTCTTCTTTTCAGTGCTGATAGCATTTGTTTTATGTATTTTTGAGCCCTGTCTTTGGGTGCATAGATATTTATTATGGTCATGTCATCATGATGGGCTGTTCCTTTAATTATTGTATAACGTTCTTCCTTTCTTTTATGGTGTATTTTGCCTTAAAGCTTGTTCTTTTTTTGCTTGCTGTTTGCTTGATATATTTTTTCCACCCTTTGATTTTTAATATATTTTTATCTTTGTGTCTAAGGTGTGTCTCCTGTAGACAGCATATTGATGGGTCATTTTTTTTTTGGCATACATTCTATTACTCTCTGTCTCTTTATGGGGCGTTTCTTACTCTTTAACAAGTCAAAAGGAGGCTCTGTGTGAGTGTAGCTGATAAAAAGAATAGAAACTTTAATTCTACATTTATTGATTACTACACATCAACTTTAACCCAAGTCTTATTATTTGTCCAACAGTGTGATAAGTAATTTGCAAGCTATCTAATGTTGCTTCTGCAGGGGTATTTGTTTCAATATTGCAGGACACAGGTCTGGGCCTTGGGGATTTTGTTGTCTACTCTGACATCTATGATGTTACATCATAGCCTCACCATCATTGCTTCTTTAGATAAGAGATGCTTTGAAGATGAGCATGACTTCACTGAAGGGGAAATCAAGGGCAGCAGAAGTAAGCCTTCCTTTTTAATCTCAACCCTTGAGGGTCAGTGTTTTTACCAGAGTTATGCAGAGACAACTACTACATCTTAGTGTTCAGAAGGTGTTAGCAAAGAGGATTATTAAGACATACATTCATTCATTTCTTTGTTCAACAAAATTGAGTGCCCTGCTAAAACTGAAGGTTGGCAGAATATACTCTTTAAAAGAACTTTCTCATTGGGCATATTTCAGTCTGACATCTGGAACACTGAGATGGGACAGCATGAAACCAGGATTCTAGATTCATAAACTGTGAGAGCTGGGAAGTGACAGACAAGCTGTTATAGAAACAAAACTCTAGCCCAACTCACTATTTATAGGTAAAGAAACCAAGGCCCAGATTTCTTAAGAGATCTGTCCAGTGTGACTCAGCTAGGCAAGAGAAGAACCACACTAAGACCAATTGGAGTCAACGTCTTCAACCATTTTCCTTGTTCAGGGCTCTTTGCAGTAAATCTCCCTTCCTTGGATTGATGTGTGCATGTACATATAGATTTTGAAGAAGACATTTGACCTGGTTATCTATTTTTTAAGGCATCAATTAAAATTTCCAATAATTCTACATTAATTAGAAAGAAACTCTCATTCAACCAGCAGATTCTCAATTAAGTGCTGCACCTTTAAAAACAAGCAAACAAACAGAAGATCTTCTGGAGACATTAAGAACTAGCATTTATGGTTAGCTAGTAGTGAGTGTGGAACCCTGGTGGCACAGTGGTTAACAGCTTGACTGGTAACCAAAAGGCTGGCAGGTCAAATCTACCAGCCACTCTTTGGAAACCCTATGGGGCAGTTCTACTCTGTCCTGTAGGGTCACTAGTGAGTGTGACTTTTAGTACCATAGTTCATCAATTCTAAGAAAGACATTTTCTTCAGCTTTTAACATCTCTGAAATTGGAATATATCTCACAATCAGTGGCAAGTCACAGTTTAATTGCATGTTTTTTCCTTTTATTTCTTAGCGAAACATAGAAATAATGACGTAGCTTACAATGTTATATTGAAATATGATAATTTAATTCTGTGTAGCTATGTCAGTTTGGGTACTTCTCATGTCTTCATTTTTACGTATTTATCTCTAAAACAAACAAACTGGTTGTCATCCAGTCAATTCCGACTCGTAGCAACCAAGATCTTAACCACTATGCCACTGGGGCTGCATTTATTTATATCTATGTAGGCATAAAAATGAATGTATCTGCATTTTTATCAATGTCATTACTTGTTGACACCACATTTTATATTTTTTCCCATTTAGAATGCATCGTTAAGGCCAACCAATGGATCTAAATTAATGAATCGTTGAGGAGGAGGAGAAGTGAGTATTAAAAACTCAGTGGAGGTTTCACTTCCAAGTCGTAACAAGCTACCCGATGCCCATTGTGAGCAAACTATTGCCAGCTAGGTGCTGCTGGAGTGACTTGGGAGGGGTTAGGTGTATCTTTTGGTGAATGGAAACTTCTTTATTGTCCATCATATGAATAAAAAATATGCTTATCTTCTTCAAAACTATGTCATCCCCATTCACATAGCCAAACCTTAAGCATTCTTCAATAAGAGGATGCTCTCATTGCCCTGGCACTGATACAGGATACACCCTTGCTGTCCACAGCACTCACACACCTTAATTCCATCTTGTCAGTGAGTGATGACACAATAGCTTCATCGTCAAGAAGGAAGACTTAATTAAGTGAAATCACAAAACAACAGGCCTGTCTCTCCCCGGTTAAGTGAGGCCCAGGATCATTCCTAAGTGGGTGTGAGTGGAGTTGTGGCAAATTAGTTGATTACTCATAGCCAATCCCTTAGACATATTTCTATGCAGATTAAATCAAGAGAAAACAAATACTAGGCATCCATGAAGGGGAGAATGAATCATAAAATGACAGCCAGTAACCAGAGAGCTGATGCGGAGAATGTGGGAAGGGATGCTCAGCCTTGGTAATGGTTTTGTCTTGTAGAGGTTTCATGACCTTTCTGCATGGTTACAGATGAGTCTCAGATCTTTGTTATTATTTTTAACACCGTCTGGGAGCAGCAACCTCCTGTTTTACATTCCTTCCCTTTCTGAGTCACAGTCCACCTATTGGAAGTGAGCAATGGGATAAAGCAAGGGGTTGAAACAATCTCATGGAATCATAGTCTGAGTTGGAAGAATCCTTAATGGACCATATGTGCAACAGATCCAACAAACCTGATGTGCTGATATGGGACATTGGCACATGGTCTCAGGGACAGGAGAGAGAAAGGGAGAGGACTCTGTCTTGCACACTGCCTGGCACGAAGGCATAAAGGTTGCCATGTGGGGTGCTGGGAAAACAAAGAGAGAAAAACTCTTTCACACTATCTTTAATTAATCTATCCTCGCGTTTGGATTTTTATATTAGAACTTTAAAAGTTGGAGGTGGTGGTGATGCAAATGTGGTAGAACTTTAAAAATGTTGACTTTCTCAACTTATGCACATTTCATAGTCTAAGGAGTTCCTTCATTAAAATGGTGGAATGCCATTTTAACATGTCTTGATTAGTCATTAATTAAAACATAGTTCAGATGATCTACTAAAAAACATGGCCAGCCTTTCTATTAAGGTCCTGATTTGACAGCAACCTGTTCTATGATGTTTATCAGGCTGTCCCAGGTGTCAGGCCCTGCACCTGGGGATAATGTATCCAGAAATTTTAAGAACAGAAACATGTTCGAGGCCTTATCACCAGTTAGCTAGGTATAGCATGGTTGGCTGTAGTAAAAGCTGGAGAAAACCAATAATGCCAAATGTCTTAGGCTGGGTTCTCTATATGTGTATATATATACACATATATAGAGAGACAGACAGAGAGAGAGAGAAAGAGAGAGATTTATATCAAGGAAATGGCTCACGTGGTTGTAAAGGCTGGAATGTCCCCAGTCCGTGGGTCAGACTTCTCCTGATGCATGTAGCCACAGGGGCTGGAAAACCCAAGATCAGCAGGTCAGAGAAGAGGTCTCTTGTTCACAGGTTGTGAAGATTGATGAATCCCAAAGATCAGCAGGTAAGACCACAGGTAAGCTGCTATCTCAAGTCCCAAGAACTGGAGATCAGATGAACAGGAGACAGTTGCAGGATCCAGAATAAGCAAAAGCCTCAAGCCTTGTCAGAATATCTACTTATGTTCAGTTCAGGCCACAAGCCCAAGGAAATTCCCTTTCACTTGATTGGCTACTCACAGCAGATTCCATTATACAGGTGATCACATAATATTAAACTTCATCATGGAAGTGATCACACCATCATATGACTATCAAATCACTGAGGATCATGGCCTGGCCAAGTTGACACACAATCTGAACCATTACAGTCCACTCCTTATCAACTTGGCACCGGTACACATCTCCTCAAACCATACATAATCTCTGAATAAAGGCAACTATAAAGTCATACTTGCTCCCTAACGTGATACAACAAACACACATACAAAAACAGAAATACTCATAACAGTTACAGTCCATGTTTCTGCAACTGGCCAAGTGGCCGTAACTGGTATTTAGAACTACCTTCTTCTACCACCCATTCCGTATTCCCTTTGCACCCAGAAAGCACCTCAGCTGGTCATGGTTCTTTGCCTGGTGGGGCAACCCAACCCTTCATTCCTGAAGGGTCTGGGTCATTAGTAGTCTTGTCGGAATTGGGTTGCTGTAGTTTTCCATTGACTTTAGTCACAGGGCATGGTAGTACTAAGGGATCTCCTTCATTCCAGACATACTCTTCTTTACCTCCATTATGTATTATCTATAAGATTTCCTTTTGGTAATCAGGATCAATCACATCAGCCAGTATGGTAACTCCCTTCTTTGCCTGTTGATCCAGGGGTATAAGGAGCCCAAAGTGGCCAGGTGGCATTCTTAACTTCCAGTTCAATGGAATTAGTGATGTGTCTTCAGGTGAGAGCATTCTTCCCTTTGGAACCAAGACCTCTAGAGGTGCAGAGCGTGAGGTCCTGGGGACAGAAAGCAAAAACCTTGGGAGTGGGTCACTAGGGGTAATAGTGAATGGTGCCACTCCCATCTCCACCTCTTGATTCCTGTATCCATGAATTCTGGCTGTGGAAGAAACAGCCCCATATATTGGATGCTGGTTTAGAGCATATAAAGCCTCCTGGAGAACATTGCCCCAACTCTGCAAGGTATTGTCACCTAGCTGGCACCGTAATTGTAGCTTCAGAAGGCCATTCCATCATTCTATCAAGCCAGCTGCTTCAGGATGATGGGGAACATGATAAGACGAGTGAATTCCATAAGCATGGGCCCATTGCTGCACTTCATTTGCTGTGAAGCGAGTCCCTTGATCAGAAGCAATGTTGTGTGGGTTACCATGACAATGGATAAGGCATTCTGTAAGTACATAGGTGGTAGTTTTGGCAGAAGCATTACACGCAGGCAAGGCAAATCCATATCCAGAGTAAATGCCGATTTCAGTAAGAACAAGATGCTGCTCTTTCCATGATGGAAGTGGCCCAATGTAATCAACCTGCCACCAGGTTGCTGGCTGATCACCTGGAGGGATGGTGTCATATTGGGAACTCAGTGTTGGTCTCTGCTCCTGGCATATTGGACACTCAGCAGTGACTGTAGCCAAGTCAGCCTTGGTGAGTGGGAGTTCATGTTTCTGGGCCCATGCATAACCTCCATCCCTGCCACCGTGGCCACTTTGTTCATGAGCCCATTGAGCAATGACAGGAGTAGCTGGGGAAAGAGGATGACTGGTTTCCACAGAACATGCCATCCTATCCACTTGATTGTTAAAATCATCCTCTGCAGAGGTCACCCTTTGGTGAGCATTCACATGAAACACAAATATCTTCACTTCTTTGGCCCATTCTGAGAGGTCTATCCACATACCTCTTCCCCATAAATCCTTGTCACCAATCATGTTCCTTCCAAGTCCCTGACCGTCCAGCCAAACCATTGGCCCATGAATCAGTATACAATTGCATATGTGGCCATTTCTCCTTCCAAGCAAAGTGAACAACCAGGTGCACTGCTCAAAATTCTGCCCATTGAGGGGATTTCCCTTCACCACTGTCCTTCAGGGAGGCCCCAGAAAGTGGTGCCTGTATATCATGCAGAGCCATCTGTAAACCAGGCATGAGTTTTCTCTTCCTCAGTCAACTGATCATAAGGAACTCTCCATGAGGCCATAGGTGCAGACTGGGAGACAAAAGGTAATGTGACAGGAGTGGAAACCATGGGCATTTGGGCCACTTCTTCATACAACGTGCTTGTGACTTCAGGTCCTGCTCAGACTGTATCTTGTATACCACTTCCATTTAATGATGGAGCGCTGCTGTGCACGTCTAACTTTATGACTCAGTGGGTCAGATAACAGCCAGTTCATGATGGGCAGCTCAGGCCACACGGTGACTTGGTGTCTCATGGTTAAGCGTTCAATCTTTACTAAGGCCCGGTAACAAGCCAAAAGCTGTTTCTGAAAAGGAGAGTAGTTATTTTCAGAGGATGGCAGGGCTTTGCTCCAAATCCTAAGGGTCTGTGCTGTGATTCACCAATAGGGGCCTGCCAAAGACTCCAAACAGCATCTCTATCTGCCACTGACACTTCAAGCACCATTGGATCAGCTGGATCATATGGCCCAAGTGGCAGAGTGGCTTGCACGGCAGCCTGAACCTGTTGCAGAACCTTCTCTCGTTCTGGGCCCCACTCAAAACCAGCAGCTTTTCGAGTCACTTGATAAATAGGCCAGAGAAGCACACCCAAATGAGGAGTACGTTACCTCCAAAATCCAAAGAGGCCTACTAGGTATTGTGCCTCCTTTTTAGTTGTGGGAGAAGCCAGATGCAATATCCTTCACTTTAGAAGGAATGTCTCAACATGCCTCATGCCACAGGACCCCTAGTAATCTCACTGAGGTGGAAGGTGCCTGAATTTTTGTGGAATTATTTTCCCACCCTCTAGCATGCAAATATTTTACCAATAAGTCCGGAGGCATTGACATTTCTTCCTTACTAGGTCCAATCAGCATAATATTTTAAATGTAATAGACCAGCGTGACTTCTTGTGGATGGGAAAGGTGATCAAGGTCCCTACAGACTGAATGATGACACGGGCTGGAGAGTTGATGTAGTCCTGAGGTAGGAATCTGTGTATTGTTGGCCTTGCCAACAGAAGGCAAACTGCTTCTGATGGTCCTTTGAAATAGGTGTGGAGAAAAAGGCATTAACCAGATCAATAGCTGCATAGCAGGTACCAGGAGATGTATTAATTTGCTCAAGCAATGAAACTACATCTGGAACAGCAGCTGCAATTGGAGTCACCACCTGGTTAAGTTTTTGGTAATATACTGTCATTCTCGAAGATCCATCTGTTTTTTGCACAGGCCAAATAGGCGAGTTGAATGGGGATGTGGTGGGAATCTACCCATGCATCCTTCAAGTCCTTGATGGTGGCAGTAATCTCTGCAATCCCTCCAGGAATGTGGTATTGCTTTTGATTTACTATTTTCCTAGGTACGGGCAGTTCTAATGGCTTCCACTTGGCTTTTCCTACCATAATAGCCCTTACTCCATTTGTCAGAGATCCAATGTGGGGGTTCTGTCAATTGCTGAGTATATTCCAATTATGCATTCTGGAACTAGGGAAATCACTACAGGACGGGTTCAGGGACCCACTGGACCTACTGTGAGATGGACATGAGATAAGACTTCATTAATAACTTGACCTCCATATGCCCCCAGTCTGACTGGTGGGCCACAGTGATTTTTGGGACTCCTGGAATTAGTGTCAGTTCAGAACCAGTATCCAGTAATCCCTGAAAACTCTGATTATTCCTTTTCCTCAATGAATAGTCACTCTTTTAAAAAGGCCTTAGGTCCCTTTGGAGAAGGCTGGGAGAAAGATGAGCATTGTAAGTTTTTGGCAGTTTATTGGAGTCCTTCCTCAAGGGGACCTAGCCTTTCCTTCATTCAAGGGGTTGGGGGTCTTTAAACTCACTCAAGTCTGGGAATTGATTGAGGGACTATGACTGTCTATTCTGGCGATTTGAGTTAGACTGCTGTTCACCTCACCTAGAATTCAGCTGTTTGTACAGGTCAGGTAAATATTTAGTAGATTTCCTATCTATTTCACTCCTAGGAACACCACGACTAAGTAGCCAATGCCATAAGTCCATATAAATCAGACTATTCTGATTACTGCTTTGACTCTGCTGGCCATTATCGTAACCATGCCCACCTTGTCTTTGTCAATTGAGTGCAGCCACTTGACCTCTACTACCATGGGGTCCAATCAGCTCATTGTAGTTAGGTGTCTTAATTCATTTGGGCAGTTCCCACTGTCAAATCTGATTTATATAGAATAGAAATCACAGCAATCTTCAAGGGTGTTGGGGCTCCCTTCACAAATTTGTTCCTTGCCATTGTGGTAAAAGGTGTGTCCTCTGGTCACTCCATGTGTGGGTCTATGGGTCTAACCTGATAAATCCACTCTAGCATGCCAATTTCCCAAAGCTTTTGGACACCTTCTTCTACAGTATACCAAAACAGGTCTGGTACTTCAACTAGATTTAGTGTAGGCTTTTACCACGTAATCCATGCTTCAGCAACCCAACCAAATAAACTACTAGATTCTTTCCTAACTTCCTGAGTTCAAAATTAAATGAAGAATCTGTGCTTAGTGGGCCCATATCAATAAACTCAGACCGATCCATCTTTATGTTCCTTGCACCATTATCCCACACCCTTAATAGCCATTCCCACACATATTCCCAAGGTTTGTTTGTACATATTAGAAAAGCCAAGCAGTTCTTTTGGAGTATAATGTACCTCCTCCTGGGTCACACTTTGTACTTTACCTTTTGGGACTCGCTGGGACTTAAGTCTAGTTATAGGTCTAGATGCCAAAATTGACAGTGGGGAAGAGTTTTGAGAACATTCAGCATTGTCTTGTAAAGCATCTGCCTTGGGCGATGCCCCAGGAAAACTCAGATAAGGGCTCTTTAGAGGCAGCTGGGCTAATTTCATTAGATGGGAATGGAGGGGCTAATGGTTTTACTGGGCAAGGTGGGTTAGCAGACAAACATGGAGCAATCTCTTCAGATGGGAGTGACAGGGCTGGTTCTGTTGGTAGGAGTGTTTCAACAGAATTTAGGGGCTCAGTGTCTCCAGCTTCCTGATTATCTGCCCATATGTCCCCATTCCAAGTTTCAGGATCACATTTATTCCCAATGAATGCCCTCACTTTGACTCCAGACCCTTCTTGAGGCTGGTAGTTGAGTTGGTATTGTAATTCAGCCACTTTTACTATAAGACTCTGGGTTTGGTTTTTGGCAAGATCAGCTATGTTACAAGAAATGAGGCTTCGTTTCAAAGCACAAGTGGCTGCTTTGAGGTTATTTATGCAACACTGGAGCTTTGACTCTGAAGCCTTGAGTGCCTCTGTTTCTTTCGCCAGTTTATCTAGTGAAAGTAGGACCAACCAACCAGCTTCCTTATAGTGCTTATTTTGACAAAATTGATAAAAGATATCACACATGCAATCACACAGAGCCTTGCCTTTCACCAATTCCTGATCTATTGGAGGTGATATTTTGCATACATGAGTTGCCACCTCACACCATGGATTAGTAGTGCCCTCTTTACTACTGGAGGCAGAGTCCTCAATGCCTTTAAGACTAACTAAACTTAAGGATCAATTTAGAAAACTCATCTTTACAGTTTTGTTTCTCTAGAACTACTCTTGGGACCAAATGCCTTAGGCTGGGTTCTCTAGAGAAGTAAAACCAGTAAAGTGTATATACATATATATATGTATATATATATATATATACACTTTAGGTCACTATTTTTTTTTTTTTTTGGTAGGTCGCTATGAGTCGGAATCGACTCGATGGCACTGGACTGAGGATACATATATATATATAGAGAGAGAGAGAGAGAGAGGGAGAGAAAGATTTATATCAAGGAAATGGCACACGCGGTTGCAGAGGCTAGAATGTCCAAAGTCCATGGGTTAGGCTTCTCCTGATGCACATAGCCACAGGGGCTGAACAACCCAGGATCATCAGGTCAGAGAACAGGGCTCTTGTTCACAGCCTGTGAAGATCGATGAATCCCAACAATTGGCTGGCAAGACTGCAGGTAAGCTGCTAGCTCAAGTCCCAAGAACTGGAGATCAGATGAACAGGAGACAGCTGTAGGATGCAGAATGAGCAAAAGCCTCAAGCCTTGTCAGAATATCCAGTTATATTCAATTCAGACCACATGCCCAAGGAAATTCCCATTCAACTGATTGACTACTCACAGCAGATCCCATCATGGAGGTGATTCCATAATATCAAACTCCATGGAAGTGATCACACCATCATACATCTGTCAAATCACAGAGGATCATGGCCTGGCATAGTTGACACACAACCTTAACCATTATATCAAGGTCAGGGACTACACTACTTACTACAATTGGGAAGGTGCACAAGGCTCAGACACAGTAGTGAGAGGAGGTGTAGGAATGGGGTGAAGTGCACTAACAATTTTCCCCAGAGAAACCCTCATCACATCATCTTCAAATTTAATCTTCTGTTTTTGAGCCTATAAAGTGAGTGATGAGCTGAGGATTGCATTCTATTAGCGTATCTTCCACTAGTGGCTCTATGCCTGTTGCATTTTTTCATTAGTTGCAGCCTGTACTTTAAACATTTGGATACACATGGTATCAGAATGGTTCTGTAATAGCAGTCGGCATTATGGTGATTCATGTCGGGGCCCAATGGACCTTAGAGTACAGGGATAGGAAACCAACCATGAGTGGACCTTCAAGTCCAGAAGGGTGAGCAGACAGCATCAGGAAGTGTCTCAGTAGAGAGAAAGTTTATAACCATGGGACTTAAGCACAATTACAACTCAGGGACACCACCTATTTAGTAAGGACAAGGCTGGGTTGCAGTCCAAGGCAGGGCTAAACCAAATGGAAAAAGGCAGAACTTCAGACTTTAAACTAGAAGACAAAATCAAAGACTGACCAGGTCTCAGGAAGTAGGTAGAATTCCAGTGGTGATACAGGGATGGAAGATCAGAACGGAGCTTGCAATGAGAATTGAGTGTGGGTAAACGCTCCTCATATCCCAAGTCAGGAGTGTTCTTAGAGACAGGGTCAAGCCAGGTCTACAGGGAAGTAGGACTGTAGAGGGTGAAAAACAGAGAGCCTGCATCAGGTATAGATTCTAATTAGGGAATCCCACCCTGGGATGCAGGGAAGGAAGGGGACATCATTCTTATTGAGGCCATAGCTGCATAGTGCCCTCTGCTGTTTATATAAGAAGGGCTGGCCTTTAATAGGAACCTAGCAGAGACTGTTTTACCCAGTGAGATCAGGGTAACCAGAGAGGCTCTTTGTTCCTCCAAAGTCTCTTCCACATACTTGTTTATTCCTGAAAGTCACTTAACAGAATATAGAGCACTTCATTCCATGGTGAGAAATGAGGCTGATTAAGCAAATATCCTGGAGAGAAGAAAAACAGTTTTCCATGCAAAACTGTAAATTAAAACCAGCAGAGTCATGCCAAAGACCAAGTTCTTTTCTTCTTTTCTTTCAACAAGCTTTATTGTTTAGAACAGTTTTATGTTTAAAAAAAAAATGTGCAGATAATACAGAGAATTTGCATTTATCTCCTTACCCCCAGTTTCTCCTATTATTAACATCTTACATTGTTGCTGGGTGCCGTCAGGTGGATTCTGACTCATAATGACCCATGTGACGGAGTAGAGCTGCTCCATAAGGTTTTCTTGGCTATAATCTTTACAGAAGCAGATTAAAAAACAAAAAACAAAAAACCAAACCTACTACTGTCGAGTCAATTCAGATTCAGAGTGACCCCATAGGGTATCCAAGGCTGTGAATCTTTATGGAAGCAGACTGCCACATCTTTCTCCCGCGAAGAAGCAGAAGACTATTGGGTGGGTTTGACCTGCCAACCTTTGGGTTAACAGCCGAGCGCTTAACTGTTTGTTCCACCAGGGCTCCTTAACATCTTGCATTAGTGTGGTATATTTGTTACAATTGATGAATCAATACCGATGCATTATTATTGACTAAAGTCTGTAGTTTACGTTAGGGCTTCCTCTTTGTGTTCTTAGTTCTATGAGCTTTGACAAATGCATAATGTCGTGTATCCACCTGTTATAGATTGAATTGTGTCCCCCCAAAATATGTCTTGTAAATCCTAACCTCTATATCTGTGGTTAAAATTCCATTTGGGAATGGGTTTTCTTTGTTATGTTAATGAGATAGGATTTGTGTAGGATGTATTTTAAATCAATCTCTTTTGAGTTATAAAAGAGATTAAACAAGCAAGCTGAGAAGCTGAGATGGGGGAAGAGAGATGCCAAGCCACATGAAGACCACCCAGGAGCAGAAACTCAGAAGAGACAAGGTCTTTCCCCCAGAGCCAACAGAGAGAGAAAGCCTTTCCCTAGGGCTGATGTCCTGAATTAGGACTTCTAGACTCTTAAACTGTGAGAAAATAAATTTCTGTTTGTTAAAGCCACTCACTTGCAGTGTTTTTTCATAGCAGCTCTACATAACTAGGACACCACCATTACAGTATTGGGGAGAACAGTTACCGTTGGCCTTAAAATGTCCTCGGCTTCACCTCTTCATCCCCCCCACCCCAGTCCCCCTGAATCCCTGGCAACCACTAGTCTTCATTCTGTCTATAAAAAAGTTTTGCTTTTTTCTGAAATGCCATATAGTTGGAATCATACGATAGGTAGCCTTTCCAGACTGGCTTCTTTCTCTTAGCGGCATGCATTTAAGTTCCCTCCGTGTCTTCCGTAGCTTGATAACGCGTTTTTTTTTTTTTTTCAAATCACTGAGTAATAGTCCAGGGACTAAGTTTTGAGAGTGGACTAGGGAGAACCAAAGCAAAACGAAACTCATTGCGGTCGAATTGATTTTGATTCATAGTGACCCTATGGGAGAGAGGGCGCTAAGTGCTGAGTTTAGGGCTGAGGCAACAGCATAGAGAAGGAGACCGAAACCAAACCAAATCCAGTGCCGTGGAGTCGATTCCAACTCATAGCGACCCTATAGGACAGAGTAGAACTGCCCCATAGAGTTTCCAAGGAGCATCTGGTGGATTCGAACTGCTGACCCTTTAGTTAGCAGCCCTAGCATTTAACCACTATGCCACCAGGGTTTCCAGAGAAGGAGAAGGGCACAGAAAAATCAGGCTCTGAGAAACAGCCTTTCTACTGTGTGATCTTGAGGAAATTACTCCATGCCTCTGTGCCTGCATCTTCTCATCTGTAAAAGGGGGCTAGTAATAATAGTTCATACCTCACAGGATGGTTTCAGGATTAAGTGAGCTAACACATTAAAAACCCTTTGACTAGAACCTACCACTGAGTAAGTTTGCGACAAATGCCAGCGATTAATCTTACTATTAACCAGTGTTTCAACCATTCTGCCTAGGCTGCCCCATTCCACATGGACATCCTGCATCCTGTGACTGAGAAGTGTGTTCCTGGAGAAGGAGAACATGGAAAGCAAGTTGGAATGAGGAGATGAACGAAGAGAGTAATGCTTACTTTGAAGACTTGCTCTTCTTGCCATGAGTGACACCTAAGCTCTTATCGTGAAAACATTTGAGGAGGAAAAACTGGGAATAATAATTGGTGATCAGGCTTTAAGGAGACTGATCTACTGACTCTTTAACCTACCTGTAACCTGAAAGAACCTGGCTTCTTGGTCGGCCTGCAAACCATCACGTCTTCCCTAGACAAACCTAGGCAACCCTAAGCAAGCTCCTGAGATCTGCTCTGTGGCTTCATGGGCTCAGTTATCCATTACTACAAGTGGATCCTAGGCTCTTTGAGGGAAGGGATTGGATCCTGTCTCAGAGCTAAGGTTACAGGTAGGAGAGGGAGGGTGGAGTGACAGGAGAAACACTGACTCTACTTTTGGTAACAGTTAAGTCATAGGTTTCCTGAAGATAGGGAACAGAAAAAAGCAAGAAAACTTTTTAAACATATTTACTATTTTAGACCTCTTGAATAAAATATTTTAGCTCCCAATACTTTAATTTCTTAATTTGTGAAACAGGAAAAATATTCTTGTATGTATTATTATTTGTGTGTGTTTGCATCTTTAAACCACTACTATAAAGAAGATTCTGGCTGTTATTTTGGAAATAAAAATGAATATACTTACCTTTCACAATTTGCTCATCTGTGAATTCCTTCAAAATGGACTTCTCCATTGGCACCACAACATTCTTGAGTATCAATTCTATGTCAGTCAATCTCAACTCATTGACCAGAACCACAAGGAGGCCAGAGAATGCATTCCTACCATGGACTCACAAGTAGGGAACCCAGAAATATTTGGCAAATAGCACTACTGTCTTTCAGACACTTTCAGAGAAATTTCTATCACCAGTTTGGTTTTGCATAGCAAGGCAGCCATAAAATAAACAAAAAACAATTGAGTATCTCTTTGCAGGGCAGCTTTCAAAGGTTTAAATATTGGTAGTTTAGAATCAAGACAAAAGATTAAAAAAACAAAAACCAATCTCGTCATCAAGTGGATTCTGACTCATAGCAACCCTATAGGACAGAGCTGAACTGCCCCACAGGATTTCTTTACAGAAGCAGACTGCCATATCTTTTTCCCAAGAAGTAGTTGGTGGGTTCAAATCTCGACCTTTCAGTTAGCAGCTGAGAGCTTTAAACCAGATAGTAAATATTTAAAGGATGAATGCTTTCAATTGGAAATTATGCTCCTCTAGTAAAATTAGAAAGAGGGGAAGGTTTTCAATGAGATGAATTGACACAGTGGCTGCCATGATGAGCTCAAGCACAGCAAGGATTGTGAGAATTGTGCAGGACTGGGCAGTGGTTCGTTCTGTTGTACCTGGGGTGTCTATGGAATTGACTTGACAGCTCCTAAACAACAACAGTAAAATTAAATTTGTTCGTAGTGAGGGGCATGACTCTAACTGCTGGACTTATAAAATTTCTTAATCATTAGTTTATTGACACACATTTCCTTCCTGGCTCTTGGCACTATACAAACACCTTTATTTTTTACAACCCCAAAACTAAAATTCCAGAACACCATATAATAACGAGCTGAATAATTTCCTTTTGTTTGGTGTATTTATTTGGTACAGTACCAAGGTTGAATCAACAATTTCCTCGTGCTAATACCAGTTAGTCTCCTTTCTTTTCCATATTTTCTTAAGCTTCCCACCCTTTTAGCACATATTAAGGGGAATTTAGTGCTGAGTATAGTCAGTTTTGCCATAATGTGACATGTATATTTCTAAAAAATCACCTTGCTATGAAAAATTGGCCAAAGGCTAATGGAAAAAATAGGATTAGGGATATAATATGCCAAAACTTTGTCGGTGACACATTAAAAAAAGAACCCAGTAAAAAGGTAATACAGTATTACCCATCTTAAATGGCTAAGAAATACATAAATATTGCAATAAATATGGTAGTTTACCTTGAAAAAGACCTGAAGTTTGCCTTTGGGAGTAGGCGTCAGAAGGTTTGCAGGGGAGTTAGTGTGAAGTGTTGGAAGGAGGGGTATCTGAAACTGGACAGCATGTTGTAGCTGGTAGATATTTGAAGTGTGTGTGTTTGTATGTGTGCACATTTTGTGTATTCATACATGTCTTGGTTCATGTGGATACCATTTTCTGAGTTCACCAAATGTTTTGCACAGAGGACATCATACATAGGCAAACATGACATGTATGTTATGTTGAAATGATTCCCTAATACCAATCCAGTTAGAACAAACATGACAAATGTCATAGCAGAAATGATCATATATCATGCTGAGCAGCATACAGCACAGTGATTCTCAGCCCTACAGGCACATTAAAATCACCTGGGTAGCTTTTAAAACCTAAGCAGACCTGAGCCTTACTCAACAGAGATTCTGCTTTAATTAGTCTGGCATGGGAATCAACAATGGATTTTTTTTTTTTTAAACCTTCCTAAGTGATAGAACAAAGAAAGAGAAAAAATATTTCTCTGAAAGTTTAATTCAAATAAATCCGTATTGATTTCTAATGATATACTCTTAATTTGAGGGTTGCAAGTACAGAAAAATGAAATCTCTCTGGTCATGGATCTTATTTGTCTTTTGCTGGTGTTAAAACAAAAATCATATTAAGCCAATAATAGAAATTCACTGAAGTTCATTGAATATATAATTTGAAAATCAGGGTAACATTTCAACTAGAGTGTCAGAAATGTTCTGAAGATGAGAACTTCCAAAATTCTTATACCAAATCCTATCGTTGGCATTGGCATGGAAAAAATGGTGGGAAAAGAACTGGTAAACAAGTGTGGTGAGGAAGGATTTTCAAATAGCATTGTCTTGAAGAAGGATTAAAACAATTACTGATTTACCCTAAACATAGCTCTCAGACTGATTTTTGGGATCTATTTCCCCTAAACTAACTCAATTCTTTAAAAGAGCACAACGCCCAAGACAAAACGGTCCTACTAGTTTATCTGGACTTGTCTTTGACCCAAAGGTGGCTTTTAGGAACCAGTTTTTTGGTTCAAAAACCCTGTGTGGGTTACCTCAATTTTGACGAAAGCCAGAAATCTGGATTCCAGGAGAATTAAAACGATTTTGTCACTGGTGTTCAAATGTACGTCCACCAAAACAAAACAAAACAAAACAAAACAAAACAAAAAGCTATTATATAAAATAATGTCATCTAATTGTTATACAAAGATTTGAGGCAATGACTTTATCAGAGAACTGAGAAACTGGGGTAGCCAGGAGTGCTCAGGGATGGTAGTCTTAGAGAGGGTGGATCCTGAGTTGGCCCTAATTGTTGGGATGGGTTTGGACTGATATAGATAGGTACTTATTTTAGGCAGAAAGGGAGCACTTCAGAAAGGGGAATAAGAGTAACGAAGGCATTCATGTGAGACCATGAAGAGAACACTCTAATCTAAGCAGAGAACCATGTTGGACATAGAGGGACAGTGTGTCAGATTACAAAAGGCCAAGAATGCCTGGTGGGGGTGTTTGGACTTGATCTGATACATCATAGTGAAAAAGAAAAAAAAAAAACAGTGTACAAAGCAGAGTGAGCGCTGCAGTCTGCTCTGGAAAAGTGAATCACATAAAGAGCAAGGGGCCAGAGAAACATGGAGGGGGTAAGCAAAGAGGGTAAAGGGGGGGAGGAGGGGGCCCCACAGGCCCTTAGATCACTATCTTGCTCTGACTCCAGCGTCCAGGCATGAACCTTAAGCAGAAATATTGTAACCATGAGCAACTCATCTTGGAGATAAACTTTTCTACTAGGAATTCCTTCTGCCTGGTAGTCATTAGGGTCCCTGGGTGGTGCGAACTGTTAATGCGTTTGGCTGCCAACCGTAAGGATGGCAGCTCAAGTCCACTCAGTGGTGCCTCAGAAAAAAGACTTGGCAATCTCTGGCATCATTTCTATCTTCAAGGCCATGTTTTCCAACTACCGATCCTTCTTCTTGGATGGATCTTGGCTAAAAGCAGAGAATACCAAAAAGATGTTTACCTATGTTTTATAGACTCTGGTAAGGCATTTAACTGTGTGGATCGTAACATATTATGGATAACATTGCAGACAATGGGAGTTCTAGAACACTTAATTGTGCTCATGAGGAATCTGTATGTGGATCAAGAGGCAGTCGTTCAAACAGAACAAAGGGATACTGCATAGTTTAAAGTCAGGAAAGATGTGCGTCAGGGTTGTATTCTTTCACCATACCTATTCAATCTGTATGCTGAGCAAGTAACTCGAGAAGCTGGACTATATGAAGAAGAATGTGGCATCAGGATTGGAGGAAGACTCATTAACAACCTGCATTATGCAGGTGACACAACCTTGGTTGCTGAAAGTGAAGAGGACTTGAAGCACTTACTAATGAAGATCAAAGACCACAGCCTTCAGTATGGATTACACCTCAACATAAAGAAAACAAAAATCCTCACAACTGGACCAATTAACAACATGATGATAAATAGAGAAAAGACTGAGTTTGTCAGGAATATCATTTTACTTGGATCCACAATCAACATCCACAGAAGCAGCAGTAAAGAAATCAAAAGACGCATTGCATTAGGCAAATGGACTACAAAAGATCTCTTTTCTTAAAAAGCAAAGATGTCATCTTGAGGACTAAGGCGTGCTGGACCCAAGCCATGGTGTTTTCAGTCGCCTCATATGCATGCAAAAGCTGGACAATGGATAAGGGAGACCGAAGAAGAATTGATGCCTTTGAATTGTGGTGTTGGAAAAGAATATTTGATATATCATGGACTGCCAAAAGAACAAACAAATCTATCTTGGAAGAAGTACAAACAGAATGCTCACATAGTTTGGACATGTTGTCAGGAAGGATCAGTCCCTGGAGAGGGACATCATGCTTGGTAAAGTAGAGGGTCAGAGAAAAAGAGGATGACACTGAAAGATATGGATTGACACAATGGCTGCAATAACGTGCTTGAGCATAGCAACAATTGTGAGGAATGCGCAGGACTGGGCAGTGATTTGTTCTGTAGTGCATAGGATCCCTATGGGTCAGAACTGACTCGACGGCACCTAACAACAACAACAACCTTCAGAGTTTCATACACACCAGTGACTAGGATCCAGGATTTGCTGCCACCAATCTGGTTTAGGAGTGCTAAGGAGGAGCCCTGAGTCTTGAATGTCTGCCAGTCTGTTGCTGTTTCCTTTTTCTCCTGTATTGGCAGTCAGATCTATTGAACATCTGTCATGCTGTGACTAGTGCCTTATTCTGAACTCTGCCTTCCTGAAGCAGAGCTCTGACACCCTGCTTATCCCTCAGACACCTTTAGCCTTACAGGCTATCCAATTCCCTGGCTAAATCCCTTCTCCCTTGGGGAGTCCTTGGGACTGGACTGTCACTGCCTATTTGTGTTTTGGCTTCTGTACCTTATGTGGTACTCTAGACCCCTTGACAGTGCTCCTGGCCCAAATCAAGCTAAAGTTACCCAGGCCCTCTGGACTCTGAGAGTTGGGCAGCTGCGTACTCTGTGGGGCCAGTTCTCTAGGCAAGTAGGTCTGGTCAAGCTTTAGCTTCCTCTTCTTACCTGTTTGTTTATTCTCCTCAAGCCTCAGAATACTGCAAGGCACAGCTTCTTCTCCCTTCTAGCTCTCCTTCTTACAATTCCCTACTGTACTATTGCTATCTAGTTCTGCCACCAAAGGGAACTAAGTAAATGAGGCTTCAAAAATTAAGTTCTCACCAATAGGACTCTTAAAGAACAATTTGCTTATTATTTTACATTTTATTCAGAACATATAGCAAGGGACTCTGATATGTAATGGGTCTGCTCGAACCCCAGCCCCTGAAGAAATGTTTTCCCCAGTGGAGCTCACTTGATCTTCAACTGCAGGATCACCCCTGCCTTAGGCTTTATGACTGATGTTGACCTTAATCAAGAGGAAATAAAAGGAGCCCTTGCTTAGTATTAGGTGGTTCAGTATCTAATTACCCTTGTTGCTTTTTCTGAACTGACCCTGTGCCCCAGTTGTAGTAACTGGGCTTCCACCTTTTTCCTAGAACGAACTTTTCATATTGTACCAGACTAATAACAAGTCTGTAAACTGTATTGTTGCACTTTTCTGATTTTAGGTTCCCTTAAGCCTGGGCCTCCACCTTGCTCCGATCTTTCCTTTTCCCTCAGGAATTGATTTCCAGATCCCTCTCCTACCTTAAAAAAAAAAAAAAATTTTTTTTTTTTTTCTCCTACCTTAGCCAATGTCTGCTCTTTTACCATATAATGCCCACTTATTAGGAAACTCTTCTTTCCTCCTATAAGAACTCCTTGTTGCCCAGTATTTGCTTAAACTACCATCTATTTCCTATTGCAATACTTCAAAATACATCTACAGAGCACCTACACTGGGCTTATAATTTTCAACAAATACCAGTCACCATCTTCAAAGAGCTTACAGTCTACTGCAAGAGAGAGACAACTAAACAGGAAAGACTTGTAACTGCTAATTGCGCAGAATATGTTATCTAAATTAACAAATTTTATTCTATAGGAATCCTAAGAGGAGGCGTTATTATCTCCGTTTTACAGATGTGGAAAGTAAGGCTTGGATAGGTTAAGTAGCTTGTCAGCATCACTCAGACACAAAGAGGAAGTGTTAGGTTTAGAAGCCAGGTCAGCATGACTTTGCTGTACTATCGATCCTCACCTTGTGCTGTGGTGCACCTAAGTATAATTTGTTGATTTGTACAAAACAACCTGGTGAACTTTGGTTATAATTGCATTGCATTTATAGAAAAATTTAGGGGGAATTAACATCTTTACAATATTGAGGCTTCTAATCCAGTAACATGATATATGTCAGTCTTTTGGGTTGATGGGTCTTTGTTAATTTCTCTATATAATGTGTTGCAGTTTTCTCTGTAGGTGTCTTGCCCCCTTTTCACTGGCTTTATTCTTAGGTATTTGGGGCCTTTTTAAGGCATATTTTAAATGGTTAATTTTTTAATTGTTTTTTGCTATCATATAGAAATAAAATGGATCTTTGTATATTGCTCCTACATCTAGCAATCTTGCTAAATTTACTTATATATTCTAATAGCTTTTCTGTAGATTTTTCCTGCCTAGTTAACTGTAAATAAAGACAGTCTCTGTCTTTTCTAATAGTCACATATTTTATTTCTTATTCTTGCCCTACATTCAGACTTCATTTAACTATCTGAATCATGGATATCCTACTGGATAGATAGGGTGTCATATGATATACTTTTCTCTGGCTGATTTCCTAAGTCTCTGTTGTCTTTATTATATTAAAATGAGTCTTGTTTAGCAAGTGTGTTTATCTAGTCTACACTGATGTCAGCCAGAGTTAGGAGTGGGTGGCACCCAGCGTTGCTGAGTTGAATCTGTGCAGCCATTTGAGAGCTTCGTTTAATATTAAGGGTTTCTTTCTTGTCTCCATAGCTCTCACAGATGCTTTGTTAATACTGCCTTGTTTTTACTTCTCTGTGTACAGACACCACAAAAGTATGTGTGTGTGAGAGAGATTGACTGCACTTTTAGAAAAAGTGTTCCCAAGATTCGTTGTCCTGTTTTGCAGATAACACTGCCATATGATATGTCTTGATAACCCCCTTAGCACCCTCTCTACACGGGAATGAGGCCTATGAAGTAGGGACTAGAGAATTGGGTCGTGGTTAACTTTGGGTAAATCCAGTGCTTGGCTTATTCCTATGCTGGAGAGGCCAGTGTTGCAGAAGCCTCACAAAATAGCACCCAGCCCTGATTCAGAGAACCACACTACCATTAACCCATTGCTGTTGAGTTGATTCTGACTCATAGCGACCCGATAGGACATAGTACAACTGCTCCTCAGGGTTTCCAAGGAGCACCTAGTGGATTCAAACTGCCACCTTTTGGTTAGCTGCCAAACTCTTAACCACTGCACCCCCAGGGTTTCCATACTATCATTAAAAATCATTAGTCTTAGTAAATACTCTCCTTGAGTTTGTCTATGGCTGGACATCAGATGCTGATACCCTGCGCTAAGCGATAATACTGATATTCACCTTTTCATTTTTTGTTTTTCTACTTCATTAGTGGGGCAATTGTGGAAATGCATGGAATTAAGACCCTTAATACAGTATAATGCTGTATACTTAAAATATAGGGTTTATGGTTATTAGACATGGCATGTTCTCCAAAAAGCAACCTTTTTACCTAATGGCTGATATTTCTTGCCCAGTAAAAATATGGGAAAAAATGCACATGAGCATTAATGATTCATTCCATGAAGAAAAGGAGAAAGCCTATGGAAAGAAAATTGGACTAGTTAGGGACTGAGTTACGATCAAAATTCAAGTTTTCTAATGGGTTGAGTCCACCCAGAGGCACCTCAAAAGAAAGGCCTAGCAATCTACTTCTGAAAAATCAGCCATTAAAAATCCTATGGTGATCATGGTCTTGAAGAATATGTAGCTCAATTGGCATAACATAGTTTATGAAGAAAATGTTCTACATTCTACTTTGGTGAGTAGCGTCTGTGTTCTTAAAAGCCTGTGAGTGGCCATCTAAGATACTCCACAGGTCTCATCACTTTGGGAGCAAGGGAGAATGAAAAAAACTAAAGATACAAGGGAAAGATTAGTCCAAAGGACTAATGGACCACAACTACCACTGCCTTCACCAGACTGAGTACAGTACAACTAGATGGTGCCCAGCTAGCGCCACTGACTGCTCTGACAGGGATCACAATAGAGGGTCCTAGACAGACTTGGATAAAAATGTAGAACAAAATTCTAATTCACAAAAAAAGACCAGACTTACTAGACTGACAGAGACTGGAGTAGCCCTTGAGAGTACGGCCCCCAGACACCCTTTTAGCTCAGTAATGAAGTCACTCCTGAGGTTCGCCCCTCAGCCAAAGATTAGACAGGCTCATAAAACAAAATAAAACTAAAGGGAAACACCAGTCCAGGGGCAAGGACTACAAGGCAGGAGGGGACAAGAAAGCTGGTAATAGGGAACCCAGTTTTGGAAGGGAGAGCGTTGATACGTTGTGGGGTTGTTAACCAATGTTATAAAACAACACGAAACACACACACACACATACACATTGGGTTTCCAAGAGTCGAAATTGACTTGACAGAAACTAGTTTTAACTAGTACAGAACTTTCTACAGTATATCATTTTTCCTCATGCCAATGTGACCTTTCTATCTATGCATAATTTTGAACAAAAAATTGAGATATATGGCTTGATAGTTCAGTCCATCTATCTATCTGTCTATCTGATCATTATATATCTGTCAGATACACAGTTTCAAGCTATGGACTTAAGTGTGCAAGAAATTTAAAAGTGTCATGCTGCTAGTTTTGAAGATGAATGGAGACATGAGCCAAGGATGTTAGGCAGCCTCTAGAAGCTGGAAAAGGCAAAGCAATGGATTATCTTCTAGAGCCTCCAGAAAAAACCAGAGCCCCGTTGATGTCTTGACTTTAACCCAGTGAGAGTCATTTGGACTTCAGACTTACAGAACTATAAGATAATAAACTGTGTTGCTTTAAACCAATAAATTTGTAGTAATTTGTTACAGCCACAATAAAAAACTAACACAGTAGCTGTAATTATGTATTTCTAAATAATTCACTGGCAAATTAACTGAAAATTTTGCTAAGTTAACAGCACAGAGACAAACGAGTTCAATAGATTAAACTCTTACGTGCAATCTGGTGGTTGAAATCTTTCAGTAAATGACTTGAAATGACATCAATCTACAGCTATTCTCCCAAAAGAATAGAAATACTATGTTCCAAGCAAGACACTAAGCTTATTGTTTTGTGATTAAACAATTTAAAAAAAGGTTGAAATGAATGATTTGGATCACCAAATAATACAGTGGAGAAAGAAGCTCAACTTGTGAACACTCAGGAATGTAGCATTTTATTGCAAGGATACAGGACAGAAAATAGACAGCCAATGAGACCTGCCTAGGAATTATTAACCAGCCAAGGGGTGACTGGGGGAATTTTAGCCCCACCCAAACCTTATCCCAGGAAGTCTATCAGACTTTCATTCTCACAATCTTAGTTATGGACAACTGACATTTTCTTAATCTTACGTTGAAAACACTATGGAGCACAATTCTACTCCAACACACAGGGGGCTGCCATGACTCAGAGTCGACTCAACAGACAACTGTTTTTTAATGTACATAGCCTCAAATGCATTGTTTCAAACAGGAAGCTACACCTAATTCTTTCCTATAGGAAGAGGACTTGTCTATGCCCACACAACACAGTAGAGGTGCAGGATAGCAGAACAAGCACAGGACAGAATAAAGGAGTCCACCCTCTTCCAGGTCATAAAGGTCTCTCTTTGGCTAAGGCTCCAGGAAGGTCCCTGTAAGTAGAGAGGTGGGTTGTGGGCTGCGGGATTTGAACAGGGCCTACGTCTCAGATATGAGCCCCCTTCCAAAGGTCTCAAGAACATCCTCCCTCTTTCCATTTGATATGATGCAAGCCAGTGCCATCGAGTCGATTCCCACTCATAGCGACCCTATAGGACAGAGTAGAACTGTGCCATAGAGCTTCCAAGGAGTACCTGGCGCATTTGAACTGCCGACCCTTTGGTTAGCAGTCGTGGCACTTAACCACTACACCACCAGGTTTTCTATGACACACCTTCAAAAGCATAGGGTTCCCTACTCCCATTCTCTAATCTGATTTTCTGCTAGTCATTGGAAAAGCCCAATTTGTCCATCAGCCATGGGACCCTTCCTGTTGGTATAAAGATGTGGTCACATTTTGCCTGGATCTTTACATGACAATTTTTCTGATTATTTACAACTTTATAGTATCTCAAAGTCTAGAACCTGAATGTGATCATATAACCTATTTCAGGAGAACCTGAAAAGTCTTAATTCTCTTGGGCCCAGGTCCTTCACCAGCCTCCAACATTCTGTATATTAACCCTCTAGAAACTTATCAAGTAGAAGTAAAGAGACCGCACTTGAAGTAGGACAACACAGATTTGAAACCTGGCTCCACCATTTGCCTGCTGTGTGATCTTGGACTCCTGAATTAGTTCAAGAACCTACTAACTGGTACCTCTGATTCAGTTTTTGTTCCTTTCCAGCCTGTCAACAAAGTAGCATGGGTGGTACCATGAGATTGGCCAATGTCATGTTCGTGTTTTTGAAGTTTTGTTTAAAGAAATTCTTTTGTAATCTTATGTCACAAAGATTTTCTTCTACCTTCAGGCATTTAATCAATCCATAGCAGTAGTTCTCAGCTGAGAGCGATTTTGCCCCCTGGGGACATTTAAAATGCCAGGGGACATTTTTAACCGTCTCTCTGTAGATACAAAGCTACTGGCATCTAGTGGGTAGAAGACAGGGGTGCTGCTAAATATTCTATAATACACAGGACAGCCCCCACCACAAAGAGTCATCCAGTCCGAAATGTCAATAGTGCCAAGGTTGGGTACCCTTGATCTGTAGTCTGTCTTTGTACACTATGATGATATGCAGGAATTCAGTTCATTTTTACACATAAGGAGCCAGTTTTTCCTGTTCTTATTCTACAGATTCCCACGTACCCGCTATCAAAAATAACGATATCTGCTAACATTTATTTAGAGCTTAATACATATTAAGATCTTGTAAGTGCTGGTGTTAACATGAATCTTTTCACTCATTGTCCCCTAAATAATAAAGATCAACAAAGAAAGCAAATAAAACTATCCATATACCACATCTACAACATCATCAGAGACAGTACTGCAAATTCAAGTTTACGTATCAGTAGGAAAATACCCATTCATGAGTTGGCTTCAAGGATACGGGCTGCATATTCTACATGTTATATTAAAGGCTTGCCATGAGTCGGAATTGACTTGATGGCAGTGGAGTGCTAGGGAAAAAGTTTTTTTTTTTTTCATTCTAAAGAGGAATTTATTGAGAAATAAACATCTATATTTTCTATTTCCATTTTTATAGACAAGTGTAAATAGCTAAGAAACAAAAGATTAGGGATTTAAATCTGTTGATTCCAAAGCTCATATGGCCTATTTTATCTCTTCTGTGCTTTTTTTTTTTTTACCCCCAATTATGTGTTGCCCTGTCCACCATCACTTTTTATACCAATTATACTGCTGAATTACTGTCAAAGATAGAAACTCTCATGAATGGGTCATCTGGAAACGTTTGTCCTATTTTAAGAACAAATTAAAAGTTGCCTCAGTTGGTGGTGTCTAACTCTTCAACTTAGAAGAGAGAAAATATTAATAGGAATCAACTCTGCTTATTTAACAGGTCAAGTTGGTCCTTGGTGTTCATGATGACACTTGAGGAGGAGCCGATTAATACTGAGACGTGTGGAAACAGGATCAATAATTTTCAGTAACTGAGGAAGATTACCAGAAGTCAAAGAAGCCTTTATAGCAGAGGCTGTACAACCCTGAGCTCAGGACTGTCCAGCACTTGGCAGGCGATTGAGAAAGTCTAATTGTGACTGATGATGAGTCATTTTACACTATTGTCACACGTCCTTTCACTATGTTCCATTTTAGGAACAGTATAACTTGCCCAGCCTGAAACTGCCTAATTTAAACCTTGACTCTTACCTGTGTGAATCAAAATGACTCAGAAAGTGCAAATAAAATAACCCTAAGGAGTCAGTGGTGGTTTCATTTTTCTCATAGCTTCTTTTCTCAGAACTGAGTCCTGTATCTCTAGGTGTATAGGAGACACATAAGTGCCAGAGAATTGAATTTGGGTAGCAAGGGGAAGTCGAAAGTCTCACAGGACTATAAATTAAAGCCTGCAGTTTCCTTGACATGAGGATACAGGGTAGGCTATTCTAAAATTGTGATCAAAGTTTTAATCATACATAAAATAGGGTATTGATCCTTTAATGGAGAGTGAACTATTGCCTTCTGTGTATAATTAAAACACGGATGATAACACACACACATATATGTAATATATATTTCAGTCCTCTATATTCAGCTTGGAAACTCTGGTGATGTAGTAGTTAAGTGCTATGGCTGCTAACCAAAATGTCAGCAGTTCAAATCCTCCAGGCAGTCTTTGGAAACTCCATGGGGCAAGTTCTATGCTGTCCTATAGGGTTGCCATGAGTCGGAATCGGCTCGATGGCAACAGGTTTGGCCTGGTTTTGGGCTTATATTCAGCTTGCATGAGTTACCAACACAGTGTCAGACTTATTTTTGTTTATGACCATAAAATTAACACGTATTTGTTACTCATTATAGAAAAATTTCTGAAATAGCCGTTTTGAATCATTTTGTGTCACCAATCAACAACTAGAGGGTAACTATTTTCTACGCTTTGTCATTATTTCCTATCAGTTGTTTTATTCCTATGTGGAATTAAAAAAAAATGTGAATAAAGATGTACAGTACATACAGTTGTCTGCATTGTTATTTTACTTATTATTCCCATAATTATTTTCCAACATCATTACCTTCCCTGAATATATGTTTTAAATTGCTGCACAATGTTTCATACATATTTTACATGCTAAATAACTTATATTATAAGCCACATTCGTATCATTGGCTGTTTAGGTTATTTCCATTTTTTTTTTTTTTTTGTTATTATAAATAGTACCAGTTTGAACATTGTCTAAATTTCTGGATATTTCTTTGGGACAGATGCCTAGAAGGGGTATGACTAGGTCAAAGGATGCGAACAATTTTAGTCTTTTGATGTATATTGCCAGTTGCTTTCCAAAGAACTTACCACCAGCCATGTAGAATGCTGCATCATCCCATGTGGAATTCTTTTAGTGGAAGTAGTGGAATAGTGTTGAAAGGTGTATCCACTTCTTAGTCTACTGTAATAACAAATTACCACAAACATAGTGGCTTAAAATAACAGAAAGAAACATAGTTCTGGAGGTCAGAATCCTAAAACCAAGGTGTCGGCAGGGTCGCGTTCCTTCTGGAGGCTCTAGGGGAGAATTTTTTCCTTGCCTTTTCCAGCATCTAGAGGCTGCTTGCATTCCTTGGCTCGGGGGTCCCTTCCTTCATCTTCAGAGCTGGCAGTATAGTATTTTCAAATCTCTCTCTCTTATCTGTATTCCTATCACCATATTTCCTTCTCTCTTTCACCCTCCTGAATCAGTTTTTTTTTTTTTTTTTTTTAGTTGTACTTTAGATGAAGGTTTACAGAACAAACTAGCTTCTCATTAAACAGTACATATATTGTTTTATGACACTGGTTAACAACCCCATGACGTGTCAACATTCTCCCTTCTCGACCTTGGGTCCCCTACTGCTTTCTTGCCTTGCCCCTGGGCTGGTGTGTCCCTTTAGTCTTGTTTTGTTTTATAGGCCTGTCTAATCTTTGGCTGAAGGGTGAATCTCAAGAGTGACTACACTACTGAGCTAAAAGGGTGTCCAGCGCCCATACTCTCAGGGGTTTCTCCAGTCTCTGTCAGGTCAGTAAGTCTGGTCTTATTTTGTGAGTTAGAATTTTGTTCTATATTTTTCTTGCTCTGTCTGAGACCCTCTATTGTGATCCCTGTCAGAGTAGTCAGTGGTGGTAGCCAGACACCATAATAGTTGTACTGGACTCAGTGTGGTGGAGGCCGTGGTAGTTGTGATCCATTAGTCCTTCAGACTAATTTTTCCCTTGTATCTTTAGTTTTCTTCATTCTCCTTTGCTTCCTGAGGGGTGAGACTAGTGGAGTACCTTAGATGGCTACTCACAGGCTTTTAAGATCCCTGATGCTACTCATCAAAGTAGAATGTAGAACATTTCCTTATAAACTACCCATTGCTGATGAGTTGATTCCGACTCATAGCAATCCTATAGGACAGAGTCAAACTTCCCCATAGGGTTTCCCAGGAGTACCTGGTGGATTCAAACTGCTGACCTTTTGGTTAGCAGCCATAGCTCTTAACCACTACACTGCGAGATTTTTCTCCTTGTAAACTAAACTATGTTATGCCAATTGAGGTAGATTCCTGTATCCCTCTTAAAGGATCGTTGCAATTACTTTGGGCCCACCCAGATAATCCAGGGTAGTCTCCCCATTTTAAGACCTTTAATTTAATTGCAACTGCAAAATACCTTTTGCCAGGCAAGGTAACATATTTACAGGTTTTTGGGATAAGGACAAGGACATCTTTGTATGGAGGGGTCATTATTCAGCCCACCACAAAATGCAAAACATAGTTTGATCCTCCATTCTAAGGTGTAGTTTGTGGAACTGCTAATTAGTGTAGTGATTAGCAGTTCTGCTAGTTCGGAAAAAAATTCATCTAGATTTTTGTCTGGTTGAAGGAAGAAAGCATAAAGGAATGTATTTATTGAGTGCCTACTGAGGAAGCTGAGGCTTAAATGGCTAGATGGTGGCAGATCTGCCTGACTCCCAAGTTTACCCTTTTTATTGTTTTTAATTATATTATCTTTTATTAAATAGGAAGAAGTACAGCCAGAATGCTCATTAGAAGTGAGGATGGTGCGACTTCGTCTCACATACTTTGGACGTTGTCATGGATTGAATTATGTCCCCCTAAAAATGTGTGTATCAATTTGGTTAGGCCATGATTCCCAGTACTGTGTGGTTGTCCTCCATTTTGTGGCTGTAATTTTATGTTGAGAGGATTAGGGTGGGATTGTAATACTACCCTTACTCAGATCACCTCCCTGATCCAAGACAAAAGGAGTTTCCCTGGGGTGGGGCCTGCACCACCTTTTCTCTCTCAAGAGATAAAAGGAAAGGGAAGCAAGCAGGGAGTTGGGCACCTCATACCACCAAGAGAGCAGCACCAGGAGCAAAGCACGTCCTTCGGACATGTGGTTCCTGGGCCTGAGAAGCTACTTGACCAGGGGAAGATTCAGGACAAGGAACTTCCTCCAGAGCCGACAAAGACAGAAAGCCTTTCCCTGAAGCTGACACCCTGAATTTGGACTTGTAACCAACCAGACTATGAGAGAATAAATTTCTCTTTGTTAAAGCCATCTACTTGTGGTATTTCTGTTATAGCAGTACTAGATAACTAAGACAGACATGTTATCAGGAGGGACCAGCCCCTACAGAAGGACATCATGCTTGGTAGAATAGAGGGTCAGCAAAAAAGAGAAAGACCCTCAATGAGATGGATGGACACAGTGGCTGCAACAATGGGTTCAAGCATAACTATAATTGTGAGGATAGCCCAGGACCAGGCAGTGTTTCATTCTGTTGTACACAGGGTCGCTATGAGTCAACAGCACCTAACAACAACAGCAACATCTTTTATTAAAAGCCAATTATATCAGTACCTACAAGAGGGAGAAAACTTCTGGCTTTAAAAAGCTAATTGCTAATACTAAAGCCCATATGGCCTATTTTGCCTTTTCTGTGCTCCTTTTTTTCCCCACCTAGGTCTTGTCTAGATGGCATAGTGGTCAAGATCCTGGCTGCTAAGCAAAAGGTCAGCAGTTCAAATTCACCAGCCGCTCTTTGGAAACTCTATGACATTTCTACTCTGTCCTATAGGGTCGCTATGAGTAGGAATTGGCTTTGGTTTGTTTGGTTTTAGGTCTTGCCTTATCCATCATCACTTTTGATAACAATTATACTGTTCAGTTACTGTCAAAGATAGGAACTCATATGAATGGATCATCTGGAAACAATATAGCTATTTATTGTGTTATTATAAATAATATGAGTATTTACATTACACTTCAGAAAAATTACAGCTAATATTGAATATATATGTCAAGAACCCCAAAAAGCAACTTCTGCTTTCCTCCCAAATATGACAGCTTTTGAAGTTTTTGACTATATGAAGAAGATCACAGCATCAGGGTTAGAGGAAGACTCATTAACAAGCTGCGCTATGCAGATGACACAACCTTGCTTGCTGAAAGTGAAGAGAACTTGAAGCACTTACTGATGAAGATCAAAGACCACAGCCTTCAGTATGGATTACATCTCAACATAAAGAAAACAAAAATCCTCACAACTGGACCAATAAGTAACATCATGATAAAACGGAGAAAAGATTGAAGTTGTCAAGAATTTTGTTTTACTTGGATCCACAATCAACACCCATGGAAGTGGCAGTCAAGAAATCAAAAGACACATTGCATTGGGCAAATCTGCTGCAGAAGACCTTTTTAAGGTGTTAAAAAAGATATCACCTTTAAGACTAAGATGTGCCTGACCCAAGCCATGGTGTTTTCAATCACCTCCTATGCAGTGAAAGCTGGATGGTAAATAAGGAAGACAGAAGAAGAACTGATGCCTTTGAATTGCGATGTTGGTGAAGAATATTGAATATGCCATGGACTGAGAAAACAATGAACAAATCTGTCTTGAAAGAAGTACAACCAGAATGCTCCTTAGAAGCAAGAATGGTGAGACTATACCTCACATACTTTGGACATGTTGTCAGGAGGTATCAGTCCCTGGAGAAGGACATCATGCTTGGTAAAGTAGAGGGTCAGTGAAAAAGAGGAAGACCCTCAATGAGATGGATTGACACATTGGCTGCACAATGGGTTCAAGCATAACTATAATTGTAAGGATGGCCGAGGATCGGGTAGTGTTTCATTCTTTTGTACAAAGGGTCAGCATGAATCGGAACTGACTCGATGGCATCTAACAACAACAACATGACAACTTTTAGCCAGGTTACTAACTATTGGTATGGACAACTGATGATTTAGGAGAAAGTGGTGCCTTGGAATGAACAAGCATAAGTGGGAGCACCTGGCTAAGTTACTTGATGCTCTGGTCAATGCTTATATCTGCTTGACTTTCTTCAGGTGGCAAGTTTTCGTGGATTGAATTGCGTCCCACCAAAATATCTGTCAACTTGGCTAGGTCATGATTCCCAGTGTTGTATGATTGTCTACCTTTTTGTCATCTGATGTGATTTCCTCATGTGTTGTAAATCCTATCACTATGATGTAATGAGATGGATTAGTAGGAGTTATATTGGTAAGATATACAAGATTAGTGTCTTAAGCCAATCTCTTTAGAGATATATAAGAGAAGTGAGCAGAAAGACATGGGGATGTCATACCACCAAGAAAGCTGTGCCAGGAACAGGGTGTATCCTTTGGGCCTGAGGTTCCTATGCTGAGATGCTCCTAGACCAAGGGAAGACTGTTGACAAGGATCTTCCTCCAGAGCTGATGGAGAAAGGTTCCCCTGGAGCTGGCACCCTGAATTCAGACTTCTAGGCTACTGGAATGTGAGAGAATAAACTTCTTTTTGTTAAAGCCATCCACTTGTGGTATTTCTGTTATAGTAGCACTAGATAACTAAGACATCAACCCTTATTGACTTTTTTTTGTAATCATGTCAAGTTTTATGGAAATTCAAGAAGAAGGGGATGAGGGTATTGATCCCATGATAAAATAGGCAGGATATCTGTTGATTTGGGATTGCAGGATAACCGCTCTAATTGTAGATTCACAGATGTTGCTGAAGAGGGGTTATCCAAAGTTGGCTTTGGGATCTTAGTCAATTTTGTGGCATGAGGAATGGCATGATACCCTGCCTGGAGATGCCTTGCTTCTATACTCTGTAGGGAAGCACTGAGAGAAGAAGTCTACAGAAGCCTTATTGATAGGTGGTCAGCTGAGGAAGTGGGCACTTTTCACTAGCAGAAGAGATATTCAAAATGGCCCTGTTAGAACTTTCTGTCATGCCAGGCTGATCATGCTACTTTACAAATAGAAACGCCATTATTATTTACCACTTTCTTGATTGTATCATACAAGTCAGGAAGATCCAAAAAGTATGCAGGACACTAATCTGACATTCTCACATTGTTTACTGGAACACCAATTTCCAATAATTATCTTCTGATTCAAAGTCAATAGCAATGATCTTTGTTTCCACTTTGATTTTTTTCCTCATCTTTCACTGGAAATGTGGTTCAGTTTATCCTATGATGTGCTGATAAGGATACCTTCCTTCCATGCTTTGTTAACTCTTACACATTTAATTTTCAATTCTATTTGTACTGGAAACCCTGGTGGGGGAGTGGTTAAGTGCTACAGCTGCTAATCAAGAGGTCAGCAGTTTGAATCCACCAGGCACTCCTTAGGAACTCTATGGGGCAGTTCTACTCTGTCCTATAGGGTCACTATGAGTCGGAATTGACGCGACAGCAGTGGGTTTGGTTTTTTGGTTTTATCAGTACTACTTGTGATGACTACCTATCTGTTGAGTTTCGACCTGACCCTTAGCTCCTACCTAAGCCCCAGAGTTCAAGAGCAGTGGAGGAAGAGTAAGAGATGTACAGGCTGGTGGGTCACAATGCTTGCACCCTTCCAGTACAGGAAGCCAGTGGCCAGGATGACCCTCTCCATGGCCTTCAACTAGACCTCCTACTTTTGTGAATTAAGAAAAAAACGGATGAACGGATTTAGGAGGGGGAATCAACCATGATGGTGAGGTTGACTCCATTTATTCACTAGTGCTATAGTTGGTAATTGCACATGAAGACACAAGCCACCACAGCAGTTGGTTAGGAAGATAGGAAATGAAGAACTGTCTACTGAGAAACAGAGCTAATAGATTGTGTTACAGGATCTTGATGATGGAAAAATTGGCAAAGTTAGTATTTATTTAACCTGTTTACTATAATTTTTTTCTTCGCTAATATCTCTGCTGTTCCCCAAAGGCGTTGAGGTAGCTTATAGGAAGAAAACAATAAAATATAAATTAATAATAAGGTTAGAAAAAATATTGATAAAATAGCAAGACAAGACAGAGGGAAATGTAGAAGATAAGCAATCGTGTTCTTCATCATCTTGAAGTTATGGGGGGCAAAGTCACTTTGGAGAGAAGGAAAGAGTTCTCTGCTTTTGCTGCAAAGAGTCAAGTAATGGGAGCCAGGTGCTCAGGGGAAACATTTGCTGGTAATTCACTTTACTCTCCCTAGTAAGCCAATTTAGTCTTTTCAGATAAATATAGCTTTCTGAAGTCTTCTTGCTTATTATCCTTCTTACTTATGATATTGAACTTTCTGATTACTGCAAGTAGTTTTTTTTTTTTTTTTTTTTTCAGTGTCCAATTAAAAGTTTAGGCTACCAAGGACTTTGTAGAGCACAGCTCTTCTCAATCAGCCAACTGGTGGACAATATTCACACATTCTTGTTCTTTGCTAGACAAGTACTGGACGTGCAAAAATAATGCAAAGTGTTAGTTTCTATAATGGCTTGTTCCTATCCTGTTTCTGCATGTATTGAACCTAAATGAACCTTAATGGTTCATTTCTTAAAAAATAGTTTCTGTTTTATTTTCTTAAAAAAATTCAACCATCTACCAATCAGCCCAGAGATTAAAGAAAATACACTTAAAAAAAAATCTTTTTATGAATTACGTCAGCATCTCTGCGGCGAAAATTGTTAATGCGTTCGGTTGTTAACCAAAAGTCAGTGGTTCGAGCCCACCCAGGGACACTTGCTATTTAGAAACATTGGTGGTGTAGTGGTTAAGAATTTGGCTGTTAAGCAAAAGGCTGGCAGTTCGAATCCACCAGGTGCTGCTTGGAAATCCTATGGGGCAATTCTACTCTATCCTACAGGGTCGCTATGGGTCAAAATCAACTCGACAGCAGTGGGTTTATGAACTCTAATTTTTACTTCTCTAATAATGGATCTCTTACAAAGCAAATTATTATATTCAAGTGGTAAAATGTACAACTTATTGTAACTAAACATTGAATGGTTAATGACCTTGGCTGCTAACTGAAAGGCTGGAGATTCGAGTTCACCCAGAGGCACCTTGGAAGAAAGGCCTGGTGATCCACTTCCAAAAAAAAAAAAAAAAGCCATTGAAAACCCTATAGAGCACTATTCTTCTCTGACACATATGGGGTCACTGTGAGTCCGAATCAACTCTATGGCAACTGGTTAACTAGTTAAAACCCTGAAAAATCATTTCAGAAGTTTCACTATTATGATTTAGAAATTAAGTTGAGCCTTAACGAAATCTAACTGAAAAGTCTAAATACAGTGCTATTCATGAAGCTATTGAATCTCTCAATTTTTTGTTACTCAGGAATAGTATTAGAGTAAGAACTCATTTTTTTTTTATTAATTTTTATTGAGCTTCAAGTGAACGTTTACAAATCAAGTCAGACTGTCACATATAAGTTTATATACACCTTACTCCGTACTCCCACTTGCTCTCCCCCTAATGAGTCAGCCCTTCCAGTCTCTCCTTTTGTGACAATTTTGCCAGCTTCCAACTCTCTCTATCCTCCCATCCCCCCTCCAGACAGGAGATGCCAACACAGTCTCAAGTGTCCACCTTGATACAAGTAGCTCGCTCTTCATCAGCATCTCTCTTCCTACCCACTGTCCAGTCCCTTTCATGTCTGCTGAGTTGTCTTCGGGAATGGTTCCTGTCCTGGGCCAACAGAAGGTTTGGGGACCATGACTGCCAGGATTCCTCTAGTCTCAGTCAGACCATTAAGTATGGTCATTTCGTGAGAGTTTGGGGTCTGCATCCCACTGATCTCCTGCTCCCTCAGGGGTTCTCTGTTGTGCTCCCTGCCAGGGCAGTCATCGGTTGTGGCTGGGCACCATCTAGTTCTTCTGGTCTCAGGATGATGTAAGTCTCTAGTTCATGTGGCTCTTTCTGTCTCTTGGGCTCTTAGTTATCGTGTGACCTTGGTGTTCTTCATTCTCCTTTGCTCCAGGTGGGTTGAGACCAATTGATGCATCTTAGATGGTCGCTTGTTAGCATTTAAGACCCCAGAAGCCACATTTCAAAGTGGGATGCAGAATGTTTTCATAATAGAATTATTTTGCCAATTGACTTAGAAGTCCCCTTAAGCCATAGTCCCCAAAACCCCACCCTTGCTCCGCTGACCTTTGAAGTATTCAGTTTCCTCCGGAAACTTCTTTGCTTTTGGTCCAGTCCAGTCCAGTTGAGCTGACTTTCCATGTATTGAGTATTGTCCTTCCCTTCACCTAAAGCAGTTCTTATCTACTAATTAATCCGTAAAAAACCCTCTCCCACCCTCCCTCCCTCCCCTCCTCGTAACCACAAAAGTATGTGTTCTTCTCAGTTTATACTATTTCTCAAGATCTTATAATAGTGGTCTTATACAATATTCGTCCTTTTGCCTCTGACTCATTTCGCTCAGCATAATGCTTTCCGGGTTCCTCCATGTTATGAAATGTTTCACAGATTCGTCATTGTTCTTTAGCGATGCGTACTATTCCATTGTGTGCATATACCACAATTTATTTAACCATTCATCTGTTGATGGACACCTTGGTTGCTTCCAGCTTTTTGCTATTGTAAACAGAGCTGTAATAAACATGGGTGTGCATATATCTGTTTGTGTGAAGGCTCTTATTTCTCTAGGGTATATTCTGAGGAGTGGGATTTCTGGGTTGTATCTTAGTTCTATTTCTAACTGTTTAAGATAATGCCAGATAGATTTCCAAAGTGGTTGTACCATTTTACATTCCCACCTGCAGCGTATAAGAGTTCCAATCTCTCCACAGCCTCTCCAACATTTATTATTTTGTGTTTTTTGGATTAATGCCATTTTTGTTTACTTTATTTTATTTTTTTTTGTTGGAGTGAGATGGAATCTCATCGTAGTTTTAATTTGCATTTCTCTAATGGCTAATGATCGAGAGCATTTTCTCATGTATCTGTTAGCTGCCTGAATATCTTCTTTAGTGAAGTGTGTGAAGAACTCATTTTTTTCAAGCTAATAAGTAAGTTTAAAAAAGAGTTTTTAACAATTTTACTAAAAATAATGTCCAAAAATACCCTTTAAGGTCCTTTTGCTTAATATGTATTTTAAAAATAATACTGTTCACCTATTTGTAGGTCTGTATATAATTTTGAGTTCTATGTTTTTACAACAGAGTCCTGGTGGCTCAGTGGTTAAGAGCTTGGCTGCTAACTGAAAGGTCGGCAGTTTGAACACATCAGCGGTTCTGCAGGAGAAAAGACCTGGTAATTATCTCCTGTAAAGATTACAGCCTATGAAACCCTAAGGGTTGATTGTACTCTGTCATAGACGATCACTGTGATCAATTTTGGTAAATGCTCCAAGTGCCTATGAAAAATATGTGTATTGCATAGTTGTTGAGTGCAGTGTTCTATATATGATGCCAATTAGGTCAAGCTGATCATTCCTGCAGTTTCAAATCTTCCAGCAGCACTGTGATCCACATATGTGATTCTTGTTTTAAATTTTCTTAGAGCTGTATTAAAAAGTAAAAGAAATAGGTGAAATGAATTTTAATCATATATTTTGTTTAAGCCAATATATACAAAATAACATCTTTTCAGTGTGTAATTAATAAAAATTGTTAACTTTATATTGAGCCTTCGATATCTGATATATAATTTACCTACAACACATCTCAATTCAGATGTTAAATTTTGATGTGTTTAGATTTCACAAAATTTAATGTTGAAAAAGCAGATTCATATATCCAAGTTGTTTCAACCAAATTTAAAACTTTTTCATCACCTAAATCAATTACTGAAAAAAATCATTTTTCCTTAATATTTATAACTATATTGATAAAATCGGCTATCTGTTTTTGAAGACTTAATCTGGCCTTTGAGCAAAAATGCATTATTTTCAAAACTATGTCTGTCCAAGTGAAGTAAATTGTGCCAACTCTTTTGCCAACTCAAATGAATTTTGTGAAAATTGAAAAGCCACTCTATATTTATCAGTATTGACAAAAAAGCCACTCTATATTTATCAGTATTGACAAAGCATTACTCAAATTTTTCATGTACTGTTTGAAAAAAAAAAAAAGCCAATTTATATAACAATGTTGATTACAATTAAAATCTGTGTTGGTTTATTTTAGAAAAATGTAAAATTCATTATTATTGATTTGTATCATGAAAAGTTTCAGTGTCAACATAAATTCTCATACCCATCTAGCTAAGTTACATTAAGCTTTTCCTCTCCTTGGAGCTTCCATATTAACTCGTTCATAAGCACTGTGATATCAGTGAGGGAACATAAATCAAACTCATTTTCGTGGTCTTTGATTATTGGTTATTTGATACATATTTCTCTTGTTTCAAGAAAATCTTGGAATTAGCAATATAATAAATATTTGTAAAACTTTCCCACAACTCAATCAGTGTATAATGGCAAAGAATACAAGACAACTGAATTCATTGTTTTCTATTTATTTCAATTGCTCCGTAATATGGTGCTGATTCATGCATTTGCAGGGAAGCCCTGGTGGTGTAGTGGTTAAGTGCTACGGCTGCTGACCAAGAGGTCGGCAGTTTGAATCCTCCAGGCGCTCCTTGGAAACTCCATCAGACAGTTCTACTCTGTCCTATAGGGTCGGTATGAGTCGGAATCCACTGTCGGAATCGACTCGATGGCAGTGGGTTTGTTTTTTTTTTTGGTAATGAATAATTTAAAGGCGCCCTAGTGGCACAATGGTTAAGCATCTGGTTGCTAACCAACATGTTGTTGGTTCAAAACCACCAGCTGCTTAGAGGGAGAAAGGAACTGGTGATCTGCTCCTGTAGAGATTATAGCCTAAGAAACCCTATGGGGCAGTCCTACCCTGTCCTATGGGATTGCTATGAACTGGAATCAACTGAACAGCACACAACAACAGTGATTTCAACAATAAAACACATGACTACATGCATTCTTCATAGGGGCTGCTTCAAAAAAGTGAGCACAGATATTTTCAATATTGTCTTACATAGTAGAATGAAATAATGATGGAAACATGAGTTTCTTGGTTTAAAATTCTAGTCATTCTGGATTTTTGTCCTAACATAACTAGAAACTAATTTTTATAATTAATTAATTTTTTTTCACATCTAGCCGAAAGTCTTCTTTGACAGATATAAATGATTTAAGAATATTTATGCCATGAATTCAAATTTTAGGCTGTAAACCGGCTTTTTTTTTTTTGGTAAACTGAGGAAACTACAGGATTTCGTGGAGTAGGTTGCCCTTGAAATGAACCATGAATTTCCAATAGGATTTCGATAAGCATGGTGCTCAAAAGAGTTACAGTCCAAGGTACATATGTTAAAGCTTAGAGGCACAAAACCTCTAAAATCACAAGGCAGTGATTAGGAAACAGTGAGATATCCAGTTTACCGGCCCATAAGGTTTCACAGGATGTCCTGTGAGAATTGGCTGGAATGCACTTTCTGGGCCATATAGCAGAAGATTGTGTGTGCCAGGCTGGTAAGACTGCTGTGCATCAGAAAATGGGAAATTAGCCAAATAACTTCAAAAAAAGGTGACTTTCTTCTGCCTCCCTGAATAATAATCTGAAACCTTCACCTTAATTTTCCTTTAAAAACTTCCTTTGATTTAAAAATCAATAGAGCAATATAGAATATTTTGGGGAAAAAAGAAACTAACAAAAACAGAAACACATCACCTGTAATTTTACCACCCGGAATCAATGTTTTGCTTTATTTTCTTCCATATATATTTATTTACATATCTGTGGCCCTAGTATTCACAAAGTTTTAAAGTTGAATTTGTACATATATGTTTACTATTACATCACAAATATTTCTCCATGCTATTATACAGTTTTCATAAGGACCAATTAATGGCTTTCGGTATTCCATGATATTGATGTACTGTGTTTAATGAATCCTTTATCTCCTGTTTAGACTTACGGATTACTCTTTTTAGGGAGGGGAAGGGTAGTGATCTGGCGAAACAGATACTTAAGAACATCTTTACAGGTTAGAACGATGACTAGGAACCAAGAAGACAAAATTGGATGGGCATATAGGTATAGTTGTTTTAATTAATGTATATTTTAGTGTTAGAAGGATAAAAAGTATCAATAAGATGCCAGGCGAGCTGACATGAAAAGGACTCAGGCGTTTAATTTAACTGGACTCTCATTGAAATGATAGTTGGGACCAAACAGCTAATGTGAACTTAGGTTTTTAATGTAAACCATAATGCCACAATAAAAGTAAATAAAAATTCCTCTAAACTTTGATAAGTTTAGTTTAGAGAGAAGAACTATTTGAGGATGGAGCAGGAGCAGGGAAAAGTCGATACTCCCCAAGGTGACTGCCCGCATATATGATGACAAGCTTCAGATTTCTACCTTTAAAAGTAGAGTGGTGATGAGAATGAGTGATACTCTATTACTTTTCAGAAATGTCCCTTCCATCATATCGCGCCAGTAGCTAGCTCCACGATCTAAAAATTTTTATATTAAAGAAGCTGTTGGACAACAAATGCTAACTTTCCTTTTACACATTTGATGAATCAGAAAAATACAGAGTAAAATTTTTATTTAAATGAAACTTAGAATAAGGCCTTCCAAGTGCATGGTCTGATCATGAATTTCTAATGTTCGTACAACATGTGGGTGCCAATATTGAAGGTACAGAGATTGGGTTGAATGGAAATGAAGACCCCGGTAACTGCACAACATGAAAAGTTGTTGTAATTACTATATATTTGACTTGTCTTTTTTGTTTGTTTAGTTCTTACTATGAGGTAGGCGGAAACCCTGGTGGTGTAGTGGTTAAGCACTATGGCTGCTAACCAAGAGGCTGGCAGTTCAAATCCACCAGGCGCTCCTTGGAAGCTCTATGGGGGTAGTTCTACTCTGTCCTATAGGGTCACTATGAGTCGGAATTGACTCGATAGCAATGGGTTTGCTTTTGGTTTGGTATGAGGTAGGCGTGATAGAAGTGTGAGGTATACAAACATGAGCAAAACATAGTATCCTAGCACTGCTGTAACAGAAACATCACAAGTGGGTGGCCTTAAAAGAAATTTATTTTCTCACAGTTTAGGAGGCTAGAAGTCCAAATTCAGGGCACAGCTATAGGGGGAGGCTCTCTCTGTCATCTGTTGGGGAATATTCTCATCTCAGCTTCTACAGCCCAACATTCCTTGTTTTCGTACTTCCTTGGTTCCTTCTTCCTTCCTCATATGTGCTTTTGTCTTTCCCAGTTTGTGCTGGCTTCTCTCTGTGCCTAACCTGCCCTTTTTATATCTTAAAAGTAATTAAGCTTAAAACACACCCAACACTGACATGGCCTCATTAACATAACAAAGAAAACCCTATTCCCAAACAGGATTACATCCACAGGTTTGTTGTTGTTGTTGTTAGGAGCCCTCCAGTCTGTTCTGACTCATAGTGACCCTATGCACAACAGAACAAAACACTGCCTGGTTCTGAACCATCCTTACAATCGTTATGCTTGAGCCCATTGTTGCAGCCACTGTGTCAATCCACCTCGTTGAGGGTCTTCCTCTTTGCTGCTGAACGTGTACTCTGCCAAGCATGATGTCCTTCTCCAGGGACTCATGCCTCCTGACAACATGTCTAAAGTATGTAAGATGCAGCCCTGCCATCCTTGCCTCTAAGGAGCATTCCGGCTGTACTTCTTCCAAGACAGATTTGTTCGTTCTTTTGGCAGTCCATGGTATATTCAATATTCTACGCCAACACCACAATTCAAAGGTGTCAATTCTTCTTCAGTCTTCTTTATTCACTCTCCAGCTTTTACATGCATATGATGCGATTGAAAATACCACGGCTTGGGTCAGGCACACCTTAGTCTTCGGGGTGATATCTTTGCTCTTCAACACTTTAAATAGGTCCTTTGCAGCAGATTTACCCAATGCAATGCATCTTTTGATTTCTTGGCTGCTGCTTCCATGCCTGTTAATTGTGGATCCAAGTAAAATGAAATCCTTGACAACTTCAATCTTTTCTCTGTTTATCATGATGTTGCTCATTGGTCCATTTGCGAGGATTTTTGATTTCTTTATGTTGAGGTGTAATCCATCCTGAAGGCTGCGGTCTTTGATCTTCATTAGTAAGTGCTTCAAGTCCTCTTCACTTTCAGCAACCAAGGTTGTTTCATCTGCATAACACAGGTTGTTAATGAGTCTTCCTCCAATTCTGATCCCCCATTCTTCTTCATATAGTCTGGCTTCTCTTATTATTTGCTCAGCATACGGATTGAATAGATATGGTGAAAGAATACAACCCTGACACACACCTTTCCTGACTTTAAACCAATCGGTATTCCCATGTTCTGTCTGAACAACAACTGCCTCTTGATTTATGTAAAGGTTCCTCATGAGCTCAATTAAGTGTTCTGGAATTCCCATTCTTGATAATGTTATCCATAATTTATTATGTTCCAGACAGTCGAATGCCTTTGCGTAGTCAGTAAAACAGAGATAAACATCCTTCTGATATTCTCTGCTGCCAGCCAGGATCCGTTTGACGTCAGCAATGATATCCCTGGTTCCACATCCTCTTCTGAAGTCAGCCTGAATTTCTGGCAGTTCCCTGTCAATATACTGCGGCAGCCGTTTTTGAATGATCTTCAGGAAAAATTTGCTTGCATGTGATGTTAATGATATTGTTCTATAATTTCCACATTCGGTTGGATCACCTTTCTTGGGAATAGGCATAAATATGAATCTCTTCCAGTCAGTTGGCCAGGAAGCTCTCTTCCGTATTTCTTGGCATAGACGAGTGAGCACCTCCAGTGATGCATCTGTTTGTTGAAACATCTCAATTGATATTCCTTCAATTCCTGGAGCCTTATTTTTTGCCAATGTCTTCAGAGCAGCTTGGGCTTCTTCCTTCAGTATTATTGGTTCCTGATCATATACCACCTCTTGAAATGGCTGAATATCGACTAATTCTTTTTGGTATAATGACTCTGTGTGTTTCTTCCATCTTCTTTTGATGCTTCCTGCATCGTTTAACATTTCCCCCATGGAATCCTTCACTATTGCAACTAGAGGCTTGAATTTTTTCTTCGGTTCTTTCAGCTTGAGAAACCCCGAGCGTGTTCTTCCCTTTTGGTTTTCCATCTCCAGCTCTTTGCACATGTCATTATAATACTTTACTTTGTCTTCTCGAGGCGCCCTTTGAAATCTTCTGTTCAGTTCTTTTACTTCATCAATTCTTCCTTTTGCTTTAGCTGCTCGACGTTTGAGAGCAAGTTTCAGAGTCTTCTCTGACATCCATCTTGGCCTTTTCTTTCTTCCCTGTCTTCTCAGTGACCTCTTGCTTTCTTCATGTATGATGTCCTTGCACAACTGGTCTGGTCTTTGATCACTAGTGTTCAGTGCATCAAATCTATTCTTCAGATGGTCTCTAAATTCAAGTGGGATATACTCAAGGTCATATTTTGGCTCTCATGGACTTGCTCTGATTTTCTTCAGTCTCAGCTTGAACTTGCATATGAGCAATTGATGGTCTGTTCCACAGTCAGCCCTTGGCCTTGTTCTGACTGATGCTATTGAGCTTTTCTATTGTCTCTTTCCACAGATATAGTCAATTTGATTTCTGTGTGTTCCATCTGGTGAAGTCCATGTGTATATTCACCGTTTATGTTGGCGAAAGAAGGTATTTGCAATGAAGAAGTCGTTGGTCTTGCAAAATTCTATCATTCGATCTCTGGCATTGTTTCTATCACCAAAGTCATATTTTCCAACTACTGATCCTTCTTCTTTGTTTCCAACTTTTGCATTCCAATCGCCAGTAATTATCAACGCATCTCGATTGCATGTTCGATCAATTTCAGACTGTAGCAGCTGATACAAATCTTGTATTTCTCCATCTTTGGCCCTAGAGGTTGGTGCATAAATTTGAATAATAGTCGTACTAACTGGTCTTCCTTGTAGGCGTATGGATATTATCCTGTCACTGACAGCGCTGTACTTCAGGATAGATCTTGAAACGTTCTTTTTGACGATGAATGCAACACCATTCCTCTTCGAGTTGTCATTCCCAGCATAGTAGACTATATGAGTGTCCAATTCAAAATGGCCAATACCAGTCCATTTCAGCTCACTAATGCCTAGGATATTGATGTTTATGCGTTCCATTTCATTTTTGAAGATTTCTAATTTTCCTGGATTCATACTTCGTGCATTCTAGGTTCTGATTATTAATGGATTTTTGCAGCTGTTTCTTTTCATTTTGAGTCGTGCCACTTCATCAAATGAAGGTCCTGAAAACTTTACTCCATCCACGCCATTAAGGTCTACTCTACTTTGCGGAGGCAGCTTTTCCCCAGTCATCTTTTGAGTGCCTTCCAGCCTGGGTGGCTCATCTTCCAGCACTATATCAGACATCGGACTCACTTGTTGTGATGTTTAAGATTGTGTGTCAACTTGGCTGGGCCATGATTTTCAGTGTTTTGGCAGTTATATAATGTTGTGATCACTTCCCTGTTGAAATTTGATATGTGATCACCCCCAAGATGGAATCTGGTGAGTGGTACCCGCTGGGGTGGGGCTTGTGGTGACTCACTGCCCCCTCAGCCTTCATCTCTCAACCTTTCACTGCCCCCTTCCTTCCTGCTTGCCTTGCAAAGGTTGTTGGCTTGTTCTGGATCTAGCAGCTGTCACTTGGCTGACCTCTGGTTCTTGGGACTTGGGCTAGCAGCTTACCTGTCCATCTTGGGATTTGCCAATCCTCACAGCCTGTGAGCAAGAATCCTGCTCCCTGACCCACCTATCTTGGGTTTGCCAGCCCCTACAGCTACATGACTCAGGAGAAACCTTGAAGTCTTGCCTGCCGACCTTGGGGATTCCTCAGCAGTCACAGCCAGTAAGCAGAAGACCTGCTCTCCAACCTACTCATCTTGTGTTCACCCGCTTTGGGGCTCTGTGAATTGGGAACGGCTTCTATCCTGATCCAAAGACTTGGGACGTTCCAACCCTCACAATTGTGTGAGCTATTTCCTTGATATAAATATCTCTTCTTATATTTATTTGTGTTACTGGTTTTGCTTCTCTAGAGAGAATCCAGCCTAAGACACTTGTCTATGCAGAGAAATTTGGAAGACAGCTACTTGGCCAGCCGACTGGAAGAGATCCATGTTCGTGCTCATTCCAAAGAGAGGTGATCCAACGGAATGTGGAAATTATCGAATAATATCATTACTGCCACACGTGTGTAAAATTTTGCCGAAGATCATTTGAAAATGATCACTGCAGTACATTGACAGGGAACTACCAGAAATTCAAGCCGGATTCGGAAGAGGATGTGGAACGGAGGCTATCATGGCTGATGTCAGATGGATCTTGGTTGAAAGCAGAGAATATCAGAAAGATGTTTATCTGTATTTTATTTACTATGCAAAGGCATTGTACTGTAGGGATCATAACAAATTATGAATGACATTGTGAAGAATGTGAATTCCAGAACAATTATTTGTGCTCATGGATTAAGAGGCAGTCCTTCCATCAGAACAAGGTGATGCGTGGTTTAAAATTAGGAAATGTGTGCATCTGGGTTCTATCATGCTTTCACCATACTTATTCAATCTGTATGCTGAGCAAATAATTTGAGAAGCTAAGCTATATGGAGAAGGACATAGCATCAGGACTGGAAGAAGAATCATTAACAACCTGTGATATGTAGATGACAACATTGCTGAAAGTGAAGGGGACTTGAAACACTCACTGTTGGAGATTGAAGACTACAGCCTTCAGTATGGATTACACCTCAACTTAAAGAAAACAAAAATCCTTACGACTGGACTGATAAGCAACATTATGATAAATGGAGAAAAGATTAAAGCTGTCAAGGATTTTGTTTTACTTGGATCCACAATCAACGCCCACGGAAACAGCAGTCAAGTAGTCAAAGGGCGCATTGCAATGAACAAATGTGCTGCAAAAGACCTTTTTAAAGTGTTAAAAAGCGAAGATGTCACCTTGAGGAATAAGGTGTGGCTGACTTAAGGCATGGTATTTTCAATTGCCCAATATGTGGTACAGTGGTTAGCAATGGTTAAGCAATGGCTACTAACCAAAAGGTTGGCAGTTTGAATCCACCAGCCGCTCCTTGGAAACCCTATGTGGTAGTTCTACCCTGTCCTGCAGGGTCACTATGAGTTGGAATTGACTCCATGGTAAAGGGTTTGTTTGTTTGTTTTTTAACATGCATGCAAAAAGTGGACAATGAATAACAAAGACTGAAAATGAATTGATGCCTTTTAATTGTAGCGTTGGTGAAAAATATTGAATGGACTGCCAGAAAAACAAAAGAAACTGTCTTGAAAGAAGTATAGCCAGAATGCTCATTAGAAGTGAGGATGGCAAGACTTCATCTCACATACTTTGGATATGTTATCAGGAGGGATCAGCCCCTGAAGAATAATATCATGCTTGGTAAAGTAGAGGGTCAGCAAAAAGGAAGAAGACTCTCAGTGAGGTGGATTGACATAATGACTACAACAATAGTCTCAAACATAGCAATGATTGTAGAGATTGTGTGGGACTGAGCAGTGTTTAGTTCTGTTGTACATGGGGGTCCCTATGAGTCAGAATCAACTTGACAGCACCTAACAACAACAATAATCAAATTACTTGATAAGTATTAAGTTTTAACACAGCTAATTATCATTAATCCTCCTTGTTTCCTCTTTGCGGCTGTGCTGGTACAGCAGTTAAGAGCTCAGCTGCTAACCAAAGGTTTGGCAGTTCGAATGCACCAGCTTCTCCTTGAAAACCCTATGGGACAGTTCTACTCTGTCTTAAAGGGCCACTACTTTAGGCCCTTACTCTTTTTTCTGCCTGGAAAATTCATTTCCCAGATGTCTTCAACGCTCATCCTATAACTTTTTTCAAGCTCTGCTCCAGTGTCATCTTTACATAAGCCCTTCCCTGGCCACCCGATTTAAAGTAACAACTCTACACCACTGCCCCCCAACCCCTGGCATTTTCTGTTCCTTTTTCCTTCTTTATTTTTCTCTATTTCACTTATCACCATCTGCTCATCCAGATATTTACTAGTCTATTTGTTCATTGTTAGTTCATTCTGTATTCCCAGAACTGAGAACAGTGTTGGTGACATAGTACCAAAACCCACTGCCATCAAGTTGATTCCGACTCATGGCAACCCTACAGGACAGAGTAGAACTGCCTCCTAGGGTTTCCAAGGCTGTCATCTTTATGGAAACAGACTGCCACATCTTTCTCCCATGGATTGGCTGGTGGGTTCTAACCACCAATTTTTCTATCAGCAACCAAGAGCTACATACATAGTAGGTGCTCAATAAATATTATTGATAGAATGAGTGCATTAATGATTGGTTAATCTCATACATGTTAATCTGATAACATGCTATAAGATATTCAGGCTTAAATGATCAGTAGTTCCAGTAAAGGACAATAATTACTTCTAAGCACATTGCCATGAGTTGGAATTGACTCGATGGCTACTAAGAACAGCAACAACCACAAACAGATGAACCGAACATCATGGGAGGGCAGCTGGTGGAGGCAGATGGAAAGGGGGACTGAATTTGTGAAGCAGTGATTGGCTTTGAGGCCTTTATAAAGACACTTAGATGCTTAAAAAGAGGTTTCCTCATTCCCTGTATTTAGGCAGTCAGAGTAAGTGCCAAGGACTAGGGGCCTGGGCTGGTGTGACTAAAAGCATATAGTTCTATCTGACTGGGTGTGATTCCTCACCTATGCTTTATTAAAAGTAGAAGAAGGGGGCACCAGGAACTGCAGGCTCTGTGAAGAAAATAAAACAGGAGCAATGGTCAAACCCTCCTTCTTAGAAGAGAGATGACTTAGGGTCTTGGCTTACTGCCCACTTCAAAAATAGAGATTTGTTGCCATGACATTTTAGAGACATTTTTTTGTTTCCTGTTGGTGATTATTGGGTAGGTAATTATCCCAGCAGCAATTAAATGAATTTTGTGTAATGACTTTCTGCCTCCATTAAAGCATAAACTTTATGAAAGCAGGAACAAACTGTGTGTCTATTTACTGTTGTATTCCTACCATCCAGCAGATTGCCTGGCACATACTGGACACATTGATTTTTATGAGTCAGAATCGACTCAATGGCAACAGGGTTTTTTTTTTTTTTTGTAGATAATATTACCTTATAATAGTCATATAAAAAAAAAAGTCATACAGACACTATTAAATGATATAGAAGTACCAGCATCTTCCAAACCATTAGTGTCTTTCTCCTTGAAATTCCTGCACTTGGGCTTTTCCTTGAACACTTAACCCTGACTTCTGTTGCCGCTATCTTTTCATATAGCTTGTAAGAGCCCTGAAATTAGGAATTCACTGCACATAAGATAGTGTCCTTTTTAAACTAAGAGCTCAAAATATTTGTTGAGAGAGGGCCAGATTATTTTGAATTGACAAATGGTATATTCATAAACTCTCTTTTCCCTCCTCTCATGACGGCTGCCTCACAACTCTTAGATTTTGGAACTAGAAATTTTAAAGAAACATGTTTGGGACAGCCAGACAATGTCGTTGTCCAAGCATATGGCAGAGACCCTGATTTGTAGAGGCTTTAGTCCATAGAGTATGCCATTTTCTGCCATAGCTCCAGAATTTTGAAGGAGAGGAATTGAATGGTTGAATTCACTCAGGCTGGAGTTTTGTAGGGCAAAGCCAGCAGAAACTGAAGGATGCTAGAAATCTTTGGAACTTGTTGAGTAACCAACTAAAACAGTAGAGATGTTGGAATCTAAGAAAAATAAGAGGGAAGCCACAAGGAAATGACAGGTTAGGGTAAAACAAAGAGATTCAGGCACGGCAACACTGAAGTGTTAGAGAAAGTGTTAGAGTTTGTGGCCAGTGGGTGTGATCATTGGAACGTAGGATTTTGTAGGTGAAATAGTTCAAGGTGGTGTACAAGACTAGGGAGTGGCAATGGGAGTGAGTCGCTGAAGTGAAGTTCATTGGAATTGAAAAGGCCAATGGACTTGAAGTAAAATCATTCACTTAGTAAGTAGTGGAACTAATCCCGGAACTTGGTGAATCCACAGGGATTTCTTTTTGAAGCAAGCATGAATCTATACACATGGCATTGTTTGACATTGGCAGAGAATCTGCATGCAAATTAAGGAAGTAGATGTTCTTTGTACTGTTTTCCTCCCCTCTCTCCTTATTTAAACACCTTTTCATTACTCTTCTCATTCCAGCATCTCTGTTGGAGAGTCATAATGTTTTTTTTCAGATTAAAAAAACAATTATACAACCTCATAACAAAACAAAACAAAACAAACAAATCTGTCCTGAGAATCCAGGCCTTTGAAGACAAAGTATCTCAGCTCCACATGGAAGGTGAGCAGGTAAATGGGAGATTAGCTGGGATATATTTTATGATGAGTGTCTTGGATTGAATTATGTCCCCCCCAAAATGTGTGTATCAACTTGGTTAGGCCGTGATTTCTAGCATTGTGTGGTTGTCCTCCATTTTGTGACTGTAATTTTATGTTAAAAGGATTAGGGTGGGATTGTAACACCATCCTAACCCAGGTCACATCCCTGATTCAATGTAAAGGGAGTTTCCCTGGGGTGTGGCCTGCACTACCTTTTATCTCTCAAGAGATGAAAAGGAAAGGGAAGCAAGCAGAGAATTGGGGACCTCATACCACCAAGAAAGCAGCACCAGGAGCAGAGTGTGTCCATTGAACCTGAGGTCCCTGCACCTGAGAAACTCCTCCACCAGGGGAAGATTGAGGACAAGGACCTTCCTCCAGAGCCAACAAAGAGAGAAAGCCCTCCCCCCTGGAGCTGACACCCTGAATTTGGACTTGTAACCTACTAGACTGTGAGAAAATAAATTTCTCTTTGTTAAAGTCATCTACTTGTGGTATTCCTGTTATAGCAGCACTAGATGACTAAGACAGTGAAAATCTATCCTAAAAGAGTCATATGATCTGAAAAGCACAATTATAGTGTTGGTGGGACAGGATATTTAAAACTGAGATATATATTGAAAAATATGGAAATTTCTTTTGGCAGAGCTGGTCTGAAATAACCTTCTCTTTTAGGAAGCTTGCCTAAAATTATTTTGTTTACTGACACATCACAAGTTTTTTTTACCAAAATAAATATATTTTTTAAGTGAAAACATTATTTGAAAGAATGTAATGTGATGTCGAGGGCTTGTTCATTGATTTAGTCAACAAACATTTAATGAGAATCTAAACCAGTAAAACCATTTGACGACAAGTTGATTCTGACTCATGGTGACACCACCCGTGTCAGAGTTGAACAGCTCCATAGCAGAAATTGCTTCAATGGCTGAGTTTTCGGAAGGGTATCACCAGCCTTTTTTCCAAGCAGCTCTGGGTGGACTCGAACCTCCAACCTTTCAGTTAACCTCCAAGGTGTTAACTGTTTGCACCAACCAGGGGCTCCTCTAGTAGAAGCTAGGGAATGTGACCTTGAGCGAACAATTTAAAGTCTCTAAATCTCAGTATTCTTGTGGATAAAATAGTGAAAATAACAATAATCGACTTCATGGCATTGTTGTTGTGGAGCTGAAATGGAAGGAGACATGGCAAACAGCAAGCACAGTACCAGTTGCTGGGAGGATACCTGTTACATGCTAGATATTAAATCTTGCGGCTGCTTAATGTCAAAGAATACCTCATTTCAATCCTGATAGATCTTTAGAATTGTCACCCCAGCAAGGACAAGCGTTAATTCTTATGTTGTAAAAATTATGTGTGAGCTTTCATTTATTTTAAGTGATCTTTCTAAAACAGCTATATTAGGTAACTGAAAAGTGTGTTTTGTTAAAAAAAAAAATAACAAGACAAATAATTAGTAAAGCCTCTAAGATTTAATTCGTGATTATTCAAAGATTCATCTAAGGCTTTAAAATCTGAAATAAAACCAAATATATAGTCAGCAATCAGCATTACAGTCAGCAAACAACACTATTCTTCTCGTTTCTGATCAATATAAGGCCAGGTAGTTGCTGCTGGTTTTTTAATCACCAATGAATTAATCTTCCAAAAATTGCATCTTTCCTTTTTTTTTTTTCCCCAAAGATATGATTGGTCCTTCCATGAAAGGGGTGGAGAGAGGAGGAATGTCTAGAAAATGAACGCCTTTCATGCGATAATGTCTAAAATCAGCCGAGGTGCCGAGTACTAGAGTGCTGCTTTGGAAAGAACCAATAGGAAGACGTGGCAAGACCTGGCAAACCCATCCAGAAGCCCAGGGAGAGAAAATTCTTTTTTGACAGCTCTTTAAATTGGTGAGTTTTAACCAGGGGAAAAACAACTAAGAGAAAACAAATTCTAAGATTTACTGTCTGGAAAATAGGGTTTTGAATTGAATGGTCAATTAAAGAGAGTTACGAGCTTAGCCGAGCCGTTTCTTGGGGCAAAGAGACAACGGTTCTTAATTCACCTTTAAGGGATTTTTTTCTCTCTCACTATCTTTGTGGCTGTAAGAACACAGAACAAGTTTAGAACTATTCTGAGTCGTTATTCTGAATGCCACTGTGTAACTAATTAAATTAATTGGATATATATTTTTTCCCCGTTGAGTTTAGGCCAAAATTTATCAACTAATGCTTATAAAAAGGCATCTCAGAAAGAAGGTTTCATATCAGAAATAGAGTAAGGGAAGCACCCCACTGTAGAATAAGGAGAGACTGGAAAATTGCAGTTTCTGATCTTTCTGAAGTATTCTGGATTTCTTGCCAAACTACTTGCGTGTCTTTAGGCTATTTGTTTCTCCCAGGATTTTTTTTTTTTTTTTTTTTTTTAACATCGTGGGGTACAGTGCATTTCTTTTTGAGAAGTAATAAGCAGATTCAATTGCTGAAAATTCTGTTCATGCTTCATATTGACAGTTATTATCAAGGGCAACTTCTTAACTCGGAATCGCAGCTAACGTGATTTGTATAGATGGGTGAGATCAGAGCTGGAGCATTTAAATTTAGGAAGGAAGTTAGGAGATTTCTGATCCACTCAAAAAGTTATTTTTATTTATTTTTGCCCAGGTTTTTTTTTTACACTAGAATTTGAGGGCCAGAGGAGGATACAAATTTGTCCATTGTGAGGGCGTAGTTAAACGGTGCTTCCAACTTGAGCAAGAATTGTGGGTCTGGGGCTGCAGGAATCCTGGGATTGTGGCTTTGTCTCTGGGGTTTACAGTTTCTTGTGTGCTCTTGAGCCAATCTCTAGGCCAGGCGCTTGCTTGATGATCTGCAGAAGTTTAAGTCATTTGATTGCTTCCCTAGGAAAGGCTGTTACACGTATGGAAGGTTCTCTAACGCAGGAATAGTTGATTCAATTCCGTGCCAGAGCTGGCCATCTTTGTCTGGTCCTGGAGTCGGAAATGGCTCCTATTCTGTGAATGACAGGTATTATTAAAAAAAAAAAAGCAGGGGCCGGTAATTCAAATAGCAATTTTTGTATGAAATTTGTAGTTATCCTTTTTTGCCGGGGTAGGAGAGAGTGTGGGCATAAATTAATTAGAAAGTTACTGCTCAGAAGTTCAGAGGAGGAGATGGATGAACTAGGAAGGAGTTAGATGACAGCTGACGCTTTTACAAAATAATAATAATACTAACAATTTGAAAAAATATAAAAACAGGCCTCTCTATTGCTTACAATCCTCCAATTACCTTATACTTGTCAATTTGCTTCAAGCTGAAGTTGTTAGGAATAAATTGATACAGAGGTTACTTTTCTTAACAGGCAACTCTGCCTTGTTTTTATATGGCTTAGAAAATATTGAATTGAATTGATTGTTGTCTTGCTGCCTTGGTTCTGTAGAGGTAACTATTCTTCTGGAAAGTTTCTGTCCTTCCCCTCCACTCCCTCCTTCCATCACTCTGTCCCTCCTCATGTTTCCTGCCATATTTCTAGTGAAGTGGGTTGAAGGAAACACTATTTTATTTTCTTCTCTAGCATCATATTCAACCACGGCAGAAAACCCCTGAAGAGAGTATGTGCATTTCTGTTTGAGAGCCGGAGCCCGCTGCTCACTAGTGTTCTTTGTGGCTGTGAACTTTTCCCCTGTGGAGAAGGCAAGGATCTCATTAACACTAGCTAAGAGATAAAGCTTACTGCTCTGGAGACCTGGACTGGGAATTTTTGAGCCCCCAAACTATTTATTTTATTTCTTGGTTGCTACTTTGCCTGTTAAGGTACTCGCAGGTTTCTTTTTTAAAGTAAAAATGATAAAATAGTATATACTTAGACATGCCAAAATAATACAGTTTTTTCACTAGGACATAGATTTGATCTATGACATATCAGTATTTGTGTTATTACTACTTTCTGAGCATTAAGCATTGGTAGCTGGTGATACAGGGAAAAAAAATCAGTATGAAGAACATGGCTTATGCTTCATGAGTAAGGAAAAACACAACTATTGAGGGGAAAATCTCTAGGGTGTCATCTGTGGCATAGGTATGGCTGACTCACATCCAGAGCAGTGCTAGGCGGATGGTCAGGAACATAAATGGATTTTAGGGCTGTGAGTGGGTCCCTTGCAGAAAACAAAACAAAACAAAATAAAACAAATCCTTTCTACCACAGCTCCTATGAGGTAGCTATTAATGGTAAAGCCCCAAGGGAAGTAACTCATGGACTCGGTAGGGGCCTGCCACATAATCTGTGGTCCATAAATATTTATTACGTGAATGAATGAATGGGTGTAAAATTTTCACTAATAAGTAACCTGTAACAAATTCTTTTTAAAAATATAAAAATATAGACAATAAATATTGTAAAACTAACATATCGTTGTTATTTAAATAATTAGAAAATGTGTATATCACCAAACCAAGCCCCTCCTTCCAGTAAAAAGGAAAGAATAATTACCCTTAATATCACTATACATAACTTTTTAACCCCTTGGTGTGTGTCTTTCTAGACATTTTTCTTTGTATGTTCCCCTTTCATAAAAAAAAAAAAAAATCATAGCTCTTCGTTAGTTTTTTCTACTAAATATATTGTGACTATCCTACTCCATCAACAAAATGGACCAACTTCATTTTGTTTAGAGAAGAATAGGAAGGGAAAGAGGAGATGGCGTAAGACCACCGTGGTGCTGGAGTGGGGGCAGGGAAAACTTGAGGTTGAAGGACCAGAGGAGAGAGATTAGAACCAAGAAGCCACAGAAAAACTCCGCCTCGTGGTCTTTAATAAGTCTTTCCTGCACATGTGATTGGCACGTTGGCTGACTCGCCAGTTAGGGTAGAAGGAGTTTGGTTCTGAGTTGCTGGCCCACCATCATAAGACTCTAGTCAAGGGGGTAGCACAGATTTCTGGGGTTGATGTAAAAATGCACCTGACCACACATCCTTTCTCCTGTAGGCTTAGCGTGGTGAATCCTTTAGGACCGTAGGAAAAATGAGCAAAACCCATTTGACAAAGACTTCTGTAAACCAGGTAAACCAGCCAAAAAAAGGACTTCTAATTTTTTAACAAATGGTTTTTTTAATTCTATTTTATCAGGCTTACCACTAAATGTATTTTGCCCCAAGAGCTTTAAAATTTTAATTCTTACTGCTTATCTTCTTTCTTCTGAGATCCCTCCCCTTGCTCTTGGTACTTCATTATTAATGTCTGGGCTTGCATTTCATGGTCGTCCATTAATTACATTGTTTCCAACTCTCTGCTCTGTCATAACTGATGAATCCTGTGTCACACCCATTTTTTGGTTCTCTGGCTTCCGCTAGGTATCAGTTAATTAATTCATTTCATGTTAAAGTTTTCATGGGTGCTGATAGATTCAAGTCTTATGTTCTCAGGTAATCTATCCCCAGAAAGGAATTTTTTGGTGATAAGGCCTTAAGGCAAAAAAAAAAAGAAGGGCAGATATGTCAGAGGCCAGAACAGGTGAGTGGGGAAGACACTTGTGGGCAGGAAGGAGGACAGCTTTGGTCACTCCGTGTTAGTTGCTATCCACGGTGCCTGTAGTGTCAGCCAATGCCTGCCTTAAACCAAGGGAAATTCGTCATGTCAAAGGGAAAATTTTGAAGATAATATTTAAGACTGGATAAAGTTGAAGAGGGGGTCCCTGGATGGTACGAATGGTTAAGTGCTGATAACTAGCCAAAAGGTTAGCTTTTGGGCCCACCCAGAGGTACCTTGGAAGACAGGCCTGGCGACCTACTTCTGAAAGGCCACAGCCTTGAAAACCCTATGGAGCAGTTCTACTGTGCACACATGGGGCCACCATGAGTAGGAACTGATTAGACAGCAACTAACAACAACAAAGCCGAACAGAGTCAGACTCTTTTCTTTCATACTTGGTATGTTTATTTCCTCTTGGGAGGTGACCTTTTGCCATTCTTTTTTTTCATGTCTGCTAAATAGCCATTTTGGGAGTGCATTCTGTTTGGACATGAATGAAGACATATCTGGCTATGCCTTGTTACTCCTTAAGTTTCATTGATGAATCATATAGGATTCCCCCCCCTTAGGTTAATTCTAGTAACTCCAAAGAGACTTAAATTTTTATGATTGATGAAAAGTTGGGGTGATATCAGACTTTTCTGTAATAAATTGTTATGAGACCCATCTCAGGAAGCTTTATCCATGGTCAAAAGGACCATCAGTTAGAGGAGCAGATGTAAAGGGAGAGGGGTATATATATATATATATATATATATATATATATATATATATATATATATATATATATTTTAATTTTTATTGAGCGTCAAGTGAACGTTTACAAATCAAGTCAGACTGTCACATATAAGTTTATATACACCTTACTCCATACTCCCACTTTCTCTCCCCCTAATGAGTCAGCCCTTCCAGTCTCTCCTTTAGTGACAATTTTGCCAGCTTCCAACCCTCTATACCCTCCCATCCCCCCTCCAGACCTGAGATGCCAACGCAGTCTCAAGTGTCCACCTGATACAAATAGCTCACTCTTCATCAGCATCTCTCTCCTACCCATTGTCCAGTCCCTTCCATGTCTGATGAGTTGTCTTCGGGAATGGTTCCTGTCCTGGGCCAACAGAAGGTTTGGGGACCGTGGCCGCTGGGATTCCTCTAGTCTCAGTCAGACCATTAAGTATGGTCTTTTTATGAGAATTTGGGGTCTGCATCCCACTGATCGCCTGCTCCCTCAGGGGTTCTCTGTTGTGCTCCCTATCAGGGCAGTCATCGGTTGTGGCCAGGCACCAACTAATTCTTCTGGTCTCAGGATGATGTAAGTCTCTGGTTCATGTGGCCCTTTCTGTCTCTTGGGTTCATAGTTATCGTGTGACCTTGGTGTTCTTCATTCTCCTTTGATTCAGGTGGGTTGAGACTGAGAGGGGTATATTTTATTACTCAAAGGACTGTGCTAACATGAATAATCACATGTAATTTACTCCAAGAGGTTTACTTTATATCTGTGCATAGAATCATAAATTAGAGGGGCTTTTTAGAAGGCAATTATTTTATCCTCCACTTTTAAGCAGGATGTTTTCTTTTCATCCCCTCGCACCTCCCCTGAAATATTAGGCTCTTAAAAGAAGCACTTCCAGTAATTGGCAATATGTCAGCAGCATCCGAAATCTCCTTTATTTTAATTTAAAGTTCAGTTTCTCTACATGCAATATGCTTTTAGGATCCCCAGTCAGAAGTATGTGTCACTTTAATTCTGGATTTTTTAATGCACTTTTACTAAAGCAGCATTTTTCAAAATATATTGCTACTCCTAGCACTAGTACCATGAGATACTGTGCCAGAAAAGAAAGTTCCCATGGTTACAAACTTTGGCATATTCTTTTTTTTTTACATGCTATAGAGCCCTCTTGAAAATGATTTTTTTTGTAAATATCCAGACCATGTTATTGAGAGAATAACTAAAACACAACAACAATAACAACAAAACAAAAGATGATTCAGATGTGCAGCTGAGAACCTGGTTCTGTACATAGGATACCATCTTAGGGAACTGGGGGAGGCCGTGGTGAGGGTCCTGACCACCTGGGAAGATTGAATGGCATACCACATGAAGGAGGCAGTTTTCAAACACAGGAGGTAGAAGAGGGAAGAAAGCAATTTTATTTACACAATGAGCTAACTGTACACAGGCCCATTCAATACTGAAGAAAAGAACGCCCTAAAACAGACCTCAGAACTGGTTTTATATATATATACATGTGTGCATGCGTAGGTGTGTGTAAACTATTCATGACTATATGTCACATGGAGACCCTGGTGGCTAAGAGTTATGGCTGCTAACCCAAAGGTCAGCAGTTCGAATCCACCAGGTGCTCCTTGGAAACTCTATGGGGCAGTTCTACTCTGCCCTATACGGTCACTATGAGTCAGAATCGACTCGACGGAAGTGGGTTTTATATGATGAATTGATTATTTCAAGTAGTACAGTTAGTGCTGTTCTGCAGAAACACTTCTGATGGTCACATTGCTACAACTGCTTTTGTTAGTGCCAGGCCTGCTTCTGTGATAGCCACCATCCCAAAACACTATCAGTGGTAGTGATAACGCTAATGGCAACAGTAACGATCCCATAGCTAATGCTCTCTCCTCTATGCATCGGTATCTCTTTCTTCTTTCTTTATGGATTGAAAGTTATTCCGTGCATGTGTAAATAAGCAAGAGGAAGAACTAAGTAAATTAGGAACTAAGTAAATTAACCGCAACTTGGTCAGTTTGGGCTGGTCAGTAGGAACCAATGGCAATTTTTTTCTTTTTTTTAAGGACTGCTTTAAGGAATTGAGAGAAGAAGGACTCATCTCTCAAGTAGATACTGGAGGAGCCAGGTTTATCTTCTGAGGGATGTAGACTTTGGACAAGGACATGAAGGTCAAGGTCAATTTGGATTGACTGGGGAGAAAGGGAACAGACATTACATGTAGGGGGAACAACGTGTGCAAAGTGCAGAGTTGTAAATGAACTTGTTGTCTATGAGCAAGAGTAAAGGGTCTGTATTTAGGGTTTTCTACCTCTTCCTTTCACTGTGTCTCAGGAAACTACCTAAATGGAATTTTTGAAAAGAAGTGGAAACATTCTCAAATATTTTATTGCAAAACTTGAACAATAAGGCAAACTTTCATCAGTAAGACCCCATATGATATGTCAAAATCAACACTTCTGCCAGACATTCTCAGCTCTACAGAACAAGATTCCCTTTTACCAAGCGAAGGTGGCTATCACTTCTCACCATCATAGACTCTCTTTTCCCATGGAGTCAGTCTTCTCCCATCTCTTCCATGATTCATGTTCAAATAAATTTGCCTCCAAATCTTTGCTAATGTCATCTCCCCACACTGAAAATACCCTTGTCGATTATTCCTGACTATTAAAGTCATTTTGGGCCTGGCAGTTTTAAATCATCATTATCAATATCAGCATAGGGAGTCTTAGGGTGTGCAAGGCCTTCGGGACCTCTAGATATAGAAATGGCAGTTCTTGATATCAGCACACACACACACCTGCACACGTACTTATGTATATAAAACCAGTTGCCATTGCATGGAGACCCTACGGGTGTCATACTAGAATTGTGTCACATCGGGTTTTCAATGGCTATTGTTTCAGAAGTAGATTGTCAGGCTTTTCTTTTGAGGCATCTCTGGGTGGACTCAAACTTCCAGCCTCCAATCTGCTAACCAACCTGGGTTAGCGGCCCAATGAGTTAATCATTTGTACCACCCAAGGACTAGATATATGTATATATATATATATATATATATATATATATACATACACACACACACACACACACCCTGGTGCTGTAGTGTTTAAGAGCTATGGCTGCTAATCAAAAGTTTGGCAGTTCGAATCCACCAGGCACTCCTTGGAAACTCATGGGGCAGTTCTACTCTGTCCTATAGGGCTGCTACGAGTCGGAATTGACTTAATGGCAACAGTTTACATATATACATGCATTCATGTGTGTGTATGTTATATATATATATGCACACATACAATACAGTAAATCTCTAAGATTATATGATTATTTCTTTGCTTTAGAAAATTGTCTAAAACCAGATAAATTAGTATTTTACTGCTTTATATTCTTGTATTTTTTCTCCTGACCATTAGTTATATCTTTTCTCTGTCTAAAACAATACCAGTAGTTGTACTCCTTAAACCTAGGCAACATGTTACTCTTGCCTTGTCCTATCTCGTAGTGCCGGCTTCCTATTCAATAAATACATGAATTAAGATACAAACATACATATATTTACCATAGGGCCCTGAGGAAATCTGGCACGTAATAGCTATGTCTTGGTGGATGGGCAAATTCAGTAAAAGTAACTGCCTCATCACGTAATAACTAGACACAGGAAAACAAAAACAAACCCATTGCCATAGAGTCGATTCCAACTAATAGCAACTTTGTAGGACAGAGTAGAACTGCCCCATAGGGTTTCCAAGGGGCGGCTGGCAGATTTGACTTGCCGACCTTTTGTTTAACAGCCGAGCTCTTAACCACTTCGCCACCAGGGCTCCAATAACTAGGCAACACTCACCTTTTACAAAACTTCAAATTCGGTATTTTATGGTTTCTATAACAATGATGAGTGGTAGATAAGAATGATATTCCTCATTTTACAGATGAAGCCATTATGATTCAGAGAGTTTAAATAATCTGCTAGAGGTCAGAGGGTGAGTGTCAGAGTTGGACTCAGACCTTAGTTTTATAGTTCGGAATCTAAAGTGGAGAATAGGGCTGAGCTGCCAGTGGGAATAGGGAATCTGCAGTGAGGAGAGAATTTATCAGAGGGAGGGGCAACCAAACGGAAGTTAGGTATTTGAAAGATAAATTTCAACTTGGGGCTGTCTTGAGATGGAATGAAGTTGGCAGAGAGAGGCTTCTCTTTCTCAGAGCTCCACTTCCCAGTACTCCCAAGGTTTTTGAATGCACAATAACCACGTGAGTGTGTCCTCAGACTGTGTGTGAAGTGGACCGTAGCTTCTTCAGCGGCCACTGAGAGGGTGGGTTGAGAAGTCCTCTTTAAGCTGTATTTTGACAGTTAGGACAGGGTTACATCTGTCTCTTCGGAGAAATTGAATTATACCTTCAGACATCTACAGCTCACTCTGTGACCAAGTGTGAGGCACGCTCAGTTTTCCACATGCAGGCTCATATTGCTATTGGGTGCTTTTGAGTTGATATTCAACTCATAGTGACTCCATGTGACAGGGTAGAACTAGCCCATAGGATTTTCTTGGCTGAAGCCTTTACAGAAGCAGATCGCCAGGTCTTTTTCCAGTAGAGCGGCTGGTGGGCTGGAACCACAAATTTTTTGGTTAGCTGCCAAGCGCTGATCCATTGTGCCACCAGACTCCTTGCAGGCTGATATAACCAAAACCCGCTGCCATGGATCCCGACTCATAGCGACCGTATAGGGCAGAGTAGAACTGCCCCATAGAGTTTCCAAAGAGCGCCTGGCGGATTTGAACTGCCGACCTCTTGGGTAGCAGCGGTAGCACTTAACCACTACGCTGCAAAAGTAGCATGCCTAAATCACTAACCGGAGGGCTCAACAGTGACACCTACTGGTTCAATTTGAAATAAACAAGTACAGAAGTGGTTGAAATGCCCAGGTTAGCGTTTCAATCAGTAATTCTCCCTCTTTCAAAACAAATCATAACGATCCTTCCAAAAGAAGTTGTGACATCGGAAGCACGCTGTGTCTTAGGAACAGCACACCGGTCCGTGTTTTGTATGAGGGATATTGTGTGACTTTTATTTTTGCAGAGGTTCCATCAAAGACTTTTAGTAAAAAGCTTCTAAAAATCAAAACTCCATAAAAACAGTACAAAGGCCTGTGTGTTCTGGGGGACCCTCATTGCTCCAGATTTCACCCTGGAGCAGGAATGAGCAAATGGAGAGAATGGATTAGGAGGGGCAGTGGTGGGGAATGAGGACGTTCTTTCTGCTTTAGGAACCCTGAGATCTGCATCTTCTAGTGGACAAGCCTTGTGAGTTACCACCAAGATGAAGTTCTTTCCTAAATAACCCAAAATTTCAAGGTATCCTTGAAAAATCTCCTAGTTTTTGACTTCAGTTAAGTCAGTTTCTATGCTCCTTTGCAATGAATGCTCTAATAATCAATAACTCTGTTTCTTAGTAAAACTTTGAAGCTCACTAAACACGTAACGATGATTTTCTGGGCAATTTGGACAATTAAAAAATACTATACTCTGACAAATTAAAAATAAATGGTCTATGGTCATTATTCACAGGTTCTGCATGTGTGAAATTGCTCACTAGCTAAAATGTAGTCGTGTTCCCAAAATCAATACCAGCAGCACTTGTGCGGTCGTTTGTGGACATGCAGAGTGGCAAAAAATTTTAGTTGTCCGAAGTGCACATTCTCAGCTGAGTTAGAACAAGGCGACATTCTACCTTCTTGTTTCAACTCTCATAATATAAACATGTGCCCTTTTCAAGGTTTATTTAATGCCACATTTTTTTCTCATTTTTGTTCTTTCTGCGGGTGGTGTTGCTGTTTAAAACGGCTTCCAAGCATAGTGCTGGGGTGCTGTCTAGTGTTCCCGAGCCCAGGAAGGCTGTGATGTGCATTATGGGAAAAATGTGTGTGATACAGACACTTCATTCAGGCCTGAGTTATATACACATTAAATAACCAAAGCCAAACTCACGGCCTTGGAGTCAATTCCAACTCATAGAGATCCCACAGGACGGAGGAGAATGCCCCATCAGGTTTCCAAGGCTTTAAAATCTTTACTGAAGCAGACTGCCACATCTTTCTCCTGCAGAGTGGCTGGTGGATTCAAACTGCTGACCTTTAGGTTAGCAGCTGAATGCTTTAAGCACTGCACCACCAGGGCTCCATATTTGGCCTTCACTCTCTTATTTATCCAAGTGAGGGGTGAAGTGGCCTAAGCAGGGAAGCACGATGAAGATGAGGAGAAAACGTAGACTTGGCTAATCTGCCAACTGAATACTTAAGGACTGACATATTTGGAGCAGTAAAGAAAAATGTTTAAATTTTCAACAGTTATTAATTAGAGCATCAAGCATTGCCCTGGGAATTTGTTTTTTGTTATAAAACAAGAGACTTGATTATAAGATGGTTCAAGCTGGCTCGTTCGGGTCTTTTGAGATCTGCACTGATTTGCTTTTCAGATACCCTGGTGGCTGGTGAACGACATGACTTTAAACCACACTGCCCCGCCCCAGGATGACCGCCTTCCACAATACCTTCAAGATGGGGATCCCTTTACATCCAAACTTTCCTGGGAAGCGGATTTAGTGGCTGGCTTTTATCTAACCATAATTGGTAAGCTTCCTTAATTCTTCTGTTCAAAGGCTGCATCTAGAAAATTCGTGTGCTAACACAATGGTTTTGCACAAAAATTCCAACACTGATGTGACTATTTTTAGTGGAGGTGGAGAACGGGCGGAAGACAGTGGATAGGGGTAGCACTACGCAGTTCAATAAATGGTTCATGGAAACATCTGTTTATTATCTTTATCATTACATATATGCCTTTGATCATCTGAGGAACATTTAAAGCAAAATAATTCATCTTGGAATAAATTCTATTTTGGTTACTTTGGTAAGAGGTTTAGCTTCTAAATAACAAAGTTAATAGTAACAATATCTCATTTAAATAGAAGGCTTTCACTTTCTTACACTTTTTTTTTTTTTAAATGCTTTTTGATAGAATCATAGATTTGAGACTGAGAAGGGACCTTAGGAATCATCTAGTTCAGCCTCCTCTTTTCAGTTGAGGGAACTCTTGGCTAGTGCTTCAGTGACTGTGGCTCCATGAGGTTACCTAAAAATAAGGTTCTGTTACAGCAGTATACCTCAGTGACTTTGGTGAGAGTTGAGAAAATGTATTGATGATAAACGGAAGTCAGTCCAGGGTCAAAAGTTTTTTTTTTTTTTGGCCTCATCCACAATGCCGTGAATTTGTTTCCAAACCTGTGCCATTCAATGTGGTGGCTACGAGTCACATGTGTCTGCTAAGCGCATGAAGAGTGACTTGTCCAAATTGAGGTGTGCTATGACGACTCGATGGCACTAGTTTTTTTTTTTTTTATGGTATGGTATGGTGTACAACATATACTGGATATTGAAGGCTTAGTACCAGAAAAAAGCAATGTGAAATAGCTTCTTAATGATTTTTGAGCCCATAATGGTTTGGTTCTATTAGCTTAAATAAAGTATCTTATTAAAATTAATGCACTTATTTACTTTTTTTATTTTGCCTGCAAGGAAAGTAAAAAGTAAACAGATATGTGGCTTGCATTGCTGGTTTACATTAAATTTCTGTTTGACAGCACTAATCTAGACAATTAGGGTTTAGCCACAGTATTTTTCCTGCATTTAAAATGATTGGTTGAAATTCAGAAAATCAATGTGCAGGTGGGTTGTATCTTTAGGTGTGTCTGCCTTTAATTTTAATTTTCAGACATGTCAGATGTTGAGTCAAGCGCTCTCTCTTTTTCTCTCTGTATCTATTTATTTATTGCTGGTAAAATTTCATTTAACTTCCCAATATTAGTAAAACTCATTAGAACAGTTTTGAGATTCTTTTTGGCCAGTATGAGGCAAAAGGAAATCTGCCAGATTGAATCAGAAATTCTTCTGCAAAGTGATTCCCTGGGTGTCTTTATTATCACTTAACGTCTTACTCGTTTAAATTGTACTTCTTATAAACAGACTCCATGTCCTTTTAAGCACAAATATACGTTCAGTGTCCACTCTTTTCCACCGTTTAAGTTGATGTGAACAAAACAGGCAAACTCTGTTGGTATAGGGATTTTGTTGCAGGAAAATCCACACTGCATTTTTATTAAGCTTAAGTACTTTCAATTACTAGAAAAGACACAAAAACAGCCATCTTAATTTGCCTCACTCAATTGCAAAGAATAAATTAAGAAGTAGAATCTTGAACTGACAAATTTCTCCAGGGGGCACAAAAGTGGGAGAAATATCCATCCCCTCCCCACCCAGGCATGATGGAATGGAGGAAGAGAGGCAACCAGATTGTGTGGGTGGAAATTAGGAGACTCTCTCACTGATGTGTGTGGGGTTAGAAGGAAGATGCACAATCAAACGAGGGTGCTGAGGTGGAGCCAGAACATCGGGTCCAAAAAGAGTCACGTAACAAGGGGTGTATCTGGTAAACTGGAGCCGCTGGGTGGTGCAAAAAGTTAACACATTCAGCTGCTAACAGAAAGGTTGGAAATTCAAGTCCACCCAGAGGTGTGTTGGAAGAAAGACCTGGTGATCTCCTTCTGAAAAACCATCCTTTGAAAACCCTGCGGAGCACAGTTCTACTCTAATATACATGGGCTCACCATGAGTCGGAATTAACTTGACGGCAACTGGTTTGGTTTTGGTTTTATCAACTGAGTCAGGGAGCTAATGCTGGGTCAAATGGACATTATAGAACCGAGATCCAGAGTGGGGTGGTCCAGAGTGGGGTGGTCCAGAGGGATTTGGACTCATCCTGGGTCTGGGGCTTGGGCTTGGGCTGTGTTTCAGGACATGTTTTCACCTTCTTCTAGGGTAGGTTTGTGTGGGCGGGCCCACTCCCTCGTAAGGAATCAGGGTAGAACGAACAATATACCTAGTGTTGTTAAATACTAGAGATCTTAGGGAGCACTGGGAAATGAAAAGATAACCCTGTTATAGGGGAAAATAAAGGAAAAATAAATTAGAGACCTATTCTCTACCTACCACTCTTTAGTTTATCAACAGTCTATACATGAAGTCTTAATAGTTGCATATCGATAGAAAGATTCAAGACTTTAATAACCTAAAAATACCCAACCCCTTCCAGTTATTGCCTTCTTAATGATGTTTCCCTTCAACTAGTATCAAAAATAAATTTGCCTTCTTTTGACACTTACCTGTTGTTTTTTGCTGTGTGCTGTCGATTTATTTCTGACTCATAGTGACCCTATAGGACAGAGTGAAACTGGCCCATAGGGTTTCCTAGGCTGAAATCCTCATGGGAGTAGATGGCCAGGTCTTTTCTCCTGTAGAACCAATGGTAGGTTTGAACTGCTGAACTTCCGTTTAGCAGCCCAGAGCTTAGCCATTGCACCACCAGGGCTCCAGTTGACCCTCACTTACAAATAAAATGTCCTGTGGGTTTAGAAAGTGAGAAATCTACAGACACTTAATATAGACAGTTGACTATTTTAATCATGCTTTGGGTACTCGGTGAAGTCTTATGAAGCAGATCTAGTAAAGAAAATTCAAGAAATGAAAATTAAGAAAATGAATATCCTCAAAAGAAATGTGGACAGAAAAAGCAAGATGTGGACAGTGAGCCAAAATAAAGAGTGTTTAAATGAACCTCGTGTATCTGGTGCCTGTGCAGACTTATTGCTTTTAATTTCTTTTTGGATACGAAGTAGGTGGCATTGGTTTGTAAATTTTTAAGCTATGTTTTCACATTTTACTTTCCCAGTGTGCCTTGCTAGCTGATTTCCTTTAATGAGACACAAGTTTCATTTCAGTAGTTTTGTTCTTAGAGCTCCACAATCTTTTCTATTTTTCTCCCTTTCTGCCTTAAGAGAGCTAAGAGGTTTTAACGAGTCATTAGGTAGCACTGACTCCAGGGAGTCAGCATTTCCTAAGAGCACAATGCAGTTTGTTCCTGGTGGTCTCATGCCATCAGCTGAAACACACATCCCTTTCCTTGCCCCTAAAATGAATTGTGGTGGAGAAGTAGAAATTGAAATAGAAAAACTCTGGGTTTCTCTGTTAATACTCTCCTTATTCCTTACTACTAAAGGCAGCTGTACCAGATTCTCATTTATACACAGCTACACTATGAAGCAAGAATTCCTGAAGAAATCTACTCTACATGTTAAGCTATGGAAGTAGGTGTATTCTTTTCTTAAATACAGTCAGTAGGGATTGGGTCTTTTTGGATTTAAACTGGGTTTGTAGGAACTTTTGAACAGTTACATTATAATGCCAAAGGCAATTAGTTGTTAATAAAAGGATATAAAAAAGTGGGAAGACATTTATGTCATTGTTGGTTAGGTTTGATGGGTTGAGGGTCACTTTCTCTCCCTTTGGTGGGAGGGGGAGAGCCCGTATTATCAATTTTTAGCCACTTCTCCTTGATGCCTAGTCCAGTAGCAGCCTAAAGGTGTCCTGTCTGCCAGCCACGCAGGGTCCATGTGTCCACAGGAGGCAGGAATCCTGGATCTGTCTCCAGGGGAGGCCCCTTTCTTTGCAGGGGTCATGCTGGCCTATACCTGCTCTCCTGCCTCTCCTGAATGCTGGCGCTCCCTCAGGAGTCTGCAGGGATAGTGCAGGCACCTGGTTTGGTTTGGACTGCTTCGTCTTCAGAATTTATCAAGATCCAAGGGGCTAACCCTACTTAAGAGAGGGAGGGAGTTCTATAAAGCCAGTATTCTACAAAAAATGGCTGCAAAAAATACTCTACCCTTGGGGGCCAGTATATGAACTGACCACCAGGATCCCCACACCCTCCTGAGCTTCACTGGGAGGTAGGTGGTTCCTTTTCCTGGGTAAGTTCAGTCTCATAACTTCTGACTCCTAGCCCTTTGGAGGCAACCCACTTCCTGCTACTCACAACTCATGTCTTCTCTTTCATCTTCTTAATTGAGATTTTTATTTAGTGTCCATTTTTTTGAAATTGAGAAGCGCTTCATATCTAAGTGAAGTCTAAATCCTAGTTTTAACGATGGGAATTTATATTTTTCTTTGTAGGGATTCTGTCCACATTTGGAAATGGGTATGTCCTTTATATGTCTTGTAGACGAAAGAAGAAGCTGAGACCTGCTGAAATAATGACTATCAATTTAGCAGTCTGTGATCTGGGGATTTCAGGTAACACAATCGTTTCTTCTTTGTGAGTTTAAAGTATTCCCTTTTCTCAATTATGCACTGGCTCAGAGATCAATACCGGCCCCCTCTCCCCAGCTCTCTTCCTCTTTTCTCTTAACAAATCTTACTGAGTTTGTGGTAAGTGCATGCAGTGTTATTTGGCCAAATTTATTTATTCATTCAACATTTACTGAGTTCTTTCTATGTGCCAGGCATGTTAGATGTTAAAGATGAATTTTGGGATAACACATGATACTTTAGACAGCTCCAAGTGCAGCGGGCTAGATGTGATTTAGAAGACAGGAACTTACGTGCAGTCCCAGATCACTGTTTTGAGCTCTGTTACACTCCTCCTACCCTTATTGTTAAATTTGGTTAAAATGAACATGAGTAAGTCTTGAAGGGTAAACAATGGCCCGAGTGGGCTCAGAGAGTCTGAAAAGTGAATACAGGATGAGGGAAGAGCTATCCTGGTCATGCTGCATTTAGCTGTGACTTATGGACTGATAGAAACTATAGGAAACTTCTAGTTCAGTGGTTCTTAAACTTGGCTTCACCAAAAACCACTTAGGGATCGTCTGTAAATACTTGTGCCTGGGCTCCATACTCAGATTTTGATTTGGATGGCTGAGAGTGTGACCTGGGCATTAGAATTTCTAGGTGCATTTATTGGGCAGCTAAAATTGAGAACCACTGGATTCTTCCCTGCTTCTTTTGCCTCTCTGATAACCCAGCAAGGAGGAATGAAGTAAAATTTCTCTTCAACTGTAATGCATTAAAAACAGAAAAAAGGATGGTTTTGGGGAAGTTACCTTGCTTTGCTTTTATCTATAAAATTTCAGGGTTGCCTAGATACACTCTAATATGTCTTTGGCCCCAACATTCTGCTCTTTTGCATACTGTCTAAGGTTATTAAAAAAAACAAACAAACCCATTGGCACTGAGTTGATTCCTACTCATGGCGACCCCATACGTTGCAGAGTAGAACTGTGCCCCCTTGGGTTTTCATTGCTGTAATCTTTACGGAAGCAGATCACCAGGTCTTCCCTCTGTGGTGCCACTGGGTGGGTTCACACCACCAACCTTTCAGGTTAGCAGTTGAGCACAAACCATTTGCGCTCCCCAGCAACCTCTTAGGTTATTCGGGTTGGGGAGATTGCATTTGAGCGACAGATAACAGCTGCTCTTGTCACTGGAAGCATCTAATGCCTCTCTTTAAAAATGGGCTCTGATATTTGCTACTGTCTTTTTAAGTGGAGTTTCATGTGGTTTTGTCCATCTCTAAAAATTAGGCCCAATAAGCCTCTGCCGATTGAGTCACCCTTTGTCCCCACAGCAGCAGATGTGATGACCTCTTGTAGAGAATGTGGAAGGCTTTGGTTCTTCGGGCAGGCTTTACTCAGCGTGGGTAGGCTTAAATGTCACAAGCTCTTATGGGAAATACATATGCACTGTAAGAGGAGCCTGCCAGATCAGGCCCTTTTCTGTGAGAATACTCAGAACTCCAGGGAATTTACCAGGTTGCATAAACGGCTGCCATTTCTCAAAACTGCCACACGATGGCGATGTCACAACATGAAGGATAGCTTTTGGTGCCTACTTTGATAGTCCCTGAATGTTCTTTTCCTAGCACTGAACATAAAATGGTTGAATGCAACTTGCCGTTTCAGCCGCATCCTTCACCAGTGAATAATATGAAGCTGATGTTTAAGACTGAATTAGACTAGGCTTGATTAAAAATGTCTCTGATTAGTCTGATACATGGAAAATGCTTTCAACCAAGCAAGTCTGCTCTGGAATTGCACAATTGCACATTATACATGTCTTTAGAGTGATTCACCAGGAAGCATTTTCTTCCATGTGACTGCTTTCTGTGATTAACCAAGATCATTTTTACAACTTTTAAGCATCTCTAGTCCATTTTTCGTGTTCAGTAAACCTTAAAAATTTTATGTGTTTTATTTTTTTCTTGGTCAACTATGTTCCATTAAAAAACTTGAGGACACAGATGCTAGAGACCATGTGTGTTGCACCTATACAGCTAATAATTGTCTAAATATCAATGGCTCACAACTTTGGGTACATATTAGAATCCCCTGGGGAGTTTAATATATATATATGTATATATATATATATGTGTGTGTGTGTGTGTGTATGTGTATATATATTGATGTCTGGAATCACCCCAGTTCAGTTATATCAGAATTACCTGGGACTGGGAGCCCTGTGCACTGATATTTAAAACATCACAAAACAACTCCTCCAGGGCTTCTGGTGTGTGTAGCCTGGATTCAAACCAACCTACTAAGTGGAAGAGAGAGAGGCATTCTAAATAATATTCCGAAAGTTCATCAAAAGCTCTGCTTTAGAAGAGGGCTTAAAATAGCATTTGCCGAATGGTTAACGTGCTTGGCTGCTACCCCAAAGGCTGGAAGTCTGAGGCTACCCAGAGGTGCTTGGGAAGAAAGCCTTGATGATCTACTTCTGAAAAATCAGTTATGGAAGAAAAAACATGGAGTACGGTTCTACTATGACACACGTGGGGTTGCCGTGAGCCAGGGTCGACTCTATGTTAACTGGTTTTTTATTCAAGATCCCAGGCACAACAGCTCTTTGCCACTGCTCACTGAAATCACATTTCCCATACTACGTAGCTGTGCCTCTTCAATAATAACAACTTCAAACGCACTTCTTTCTTTCTCTGTATTTTCTCTATCTTTCGCTGTCTGAAAACTTCTCTGGGTAGCTTCAAACTCAGTATATTCAGAGAATACTTTGTAATTTTATTAACCCAGAAATTTTGTATAATGAAGGCTGTGTGGAAGTGTATGTATGTGTTCACAGGTGCCCTGTGTCTGAGGGCGAGGAGGGAGGGCCCTGCGAGTTGAGGTGGGTGGGGAAATTTGAACTGAAGGCACACTTCCCCTGACAAATTGCTTGGCGCTCTAGTTGTAGGCAAGCCTTTCGTAATCATCTCTTGCTTCTGTCACCGCTGGGTGTTTGGCTGGATTGGCTGCCGCTGGTATGGCTGGGCTGGATTTTTCTTTGGCTGCGGAAGCCTTATCACCATGACAGCTGTCAGCCTGGATCGATATCTGAAAATCTGCTATTTATCTTATGGTAAGTAGAAGGTTTCTCGGTCCCTGATAGGAAAAGCTAGGTGGATTGAGTGTCAGAGCTGCACATGCTTTACCCTTGTAATAAACAAAAATGACTGCTAACCTCAGAGACCAAGAATATTTCTATTTATAGCCTTTTTGTTCTAACATGTACTTAAGGTTTTGAACCCCTGTCTATGTAGCTTCCTTTTGATCTTATTTTTTATGATAATATCTATTGTTTAGTTAAAAAACCCAAAACGATGCTTTAAAAAAGTATCGTTTTCTTGTTTAAAGTGTGTAAGCTTCTACCACGTTTTGCCAAGCAAACAAAAGAGATAGAATGCTTTAAAAGACCTTAGGTTCAAGATGCTTAGCTGGTTCCCCAAACACTAAGCGTAATTATAAGAAAAGATGTTTATGAATGTCCTCGAAGACTCAGGCTCCCAGAGGTTTTAGAGATGAACCATTTCAAAAAAGGACCACTTTTAGGTTAGACAGCCATGCAGATGTGCCCACGTGGAAAGACACAGGAATATTGCTTAACATTTTTTTGGTGGTAATTGTAGGTGGAAAATTAATCGTAGATCGATGACTAAGAACATTGGTAAGGCAGCGATAAAATTTTTTTTCAGAACTTTTTTTTTTTTAATAATTAGAACATTTTACATGTTAAAAATAATTTTTATTCTTCTGCTTCTCGGGGTTCTGGGAATCCATGGAACCTGAAAGAGTGGTATTTGGGCCTTTAAGTTTAATATTGAAAACCATGGAATAGCATTAATTTGCCCTGAATAAAACTGCCTTGATGGGGTTTTGGAAACCCTGGAGGCGTAATAGTTAAGAGCTACGGCTGCTAACCAAAAGGTTGGCAGCTCGAATCCACCAGGTGCTCCTTGGAAACTCAGGGCAGTTGTATGTCAATCAGAGTGGTTTTGACCATGGGCTAGGACATGGACAGCAGGGTGAAGGGAAAAGTTCAAGTAGACTTGACACTCTCAATGTGGCAGAAGTTTCCCTTACAATTGAATAGGTTACAGTCTCTGAACCACAAGGAAACCATGGATGGGAGGAGGGACTACGGACCACCATCTTCATAATCCAGAACTCATTTTTCTTTTTTAACTTGCATTTCCTTTTCCAAACATTTAAAGCTTCCAATAGAAATAGCAGATCCCTTAAATCAAAATTCCCGTTAAGATAAAAAATATGCAATTATACATATTCTGGATGATATCAGAGTCAAATTCTTTCTACACACTTATTTTTGATCATATCACCTACTTTTATAATTAAATACGTTTTGAATTTAACCATAGATTTTATAGAAGAGAAAGCAAGAAGTTCAACTCCCTGGGAATATTTGAGGGATCCTAAACCTGGATATCTGTGCTTTTTAAATATTTTCTTGAGTTTAGGCTTTGCATCCATTAAGGAGCTGATGCTGCCCACCCCAGAATCATTGACCGGCATAATGCCAGATGGGAATTATATGTATGTTCCAGTTTCTTCTAATATTGGATCTTGATAGTATGGTTTCATCAGTTTAGTTGAAGCACTATAAAACCCTACACACGGTGTCCTAGAATGTTGGAGTTAGAAAATCGCTTAGGGCGTGTAGACCTCTCGCCCATGTAATTGTGGTAAATTGTTTTAAGGCATCCCTGACAGGTGGCCAGTTGGCCTCTTCTGGAGTAATTCCAGGGACCAGTGACGGGGAGCTTACTACTGCACAAGGCAGCCCGTTCTCTGATTGGTCTGCTCTCATTGTCACAATGTTATTCTTTATATTGAGACAAAACTGCCTCCCAGTAACCTCCACCCATTGGTCCTAGTTCTGACTTCTGGAGCAACACAGAACCAATCTACTAATCTACTCCCTCCTGTACTTGACAGCCTTTCACCATACTCAAATGTAAGTATAAAACACCTCACCAAGTAACCCTAACCGTAAATGCTTGTACGTATGCCTACGCACATTCTTATACCTCTATGTGATTACCTGTGCCAATGTTTCACCTGTGGTTATAGACAATCAAGAGCTGACACATACTGTGACCACGTAATTGCTACCCCTCTCTGGCTGGGCTTGAGAAATTTACCTTTGACGACACAAAACGCCGTGTGTTTGAAAGAATGAAGACAATAGAGTGTAGAAACAATCTGTTATATTCCTTGTTGGAACTAAATAAGACAAACTCATGCAGGAGTAAAAATTCACGTTAATGTAGTGCTTTGCACTTTGCAAAGCAGACCCCTTACAGGATCTCATTTAACCCACATCAAAACCTATAAGCAATATAGTCTTGTTTCCTCCATTTTACTGCTGAGAACACAAATGTTTAGGAAGGTTTCATGAACAAGGTCAAATACTAGAAATCAGAAGAATTAGTCCTTACTGACTTCTCGAACCTCACACTGCAGTAAAAAGAGGCAGGCCCTGAGTCTGTGTTGAAGAAATCATTCAGCTTTTATCTATTTTGATATATATAGCATATATACGTAATATTTCTACAAAGCCAAGAAGGCGGCTGGGCGTTGCAGATGGTTAAGCACTTGACTACTAGCTGAAAGGCTGCCAATTTGCTCCCGAAAGGGCACAGCCATTGAAAACTGTCTGGAGCAGTTCTACTCTGTAACACATGGGATCGCTGTGAGTCGGAATCACAACACTACAAAGCTGCCAAGGCAGTAAGGAAGGAGTTTCTTCCTGGCCCTCTTTGTTGGAGGTGACAAGTGAGGTGTGGAGGTAATTTCCTGTGTGGCCTGCAGCAGTACATCAGGCCAGCCTGTCTTTGGGGGTGGTTTTGGCAAATGGTCACTAGTGCTTTTCTGCTTTCTTAGATGACCACAGTGTTTCTTCCTCTTGGAACTTCTTTTTGGTTAACAAACTAGCGTTGCAAAACAGAGCTGGTTTTTTTTTTTCCCCCCTTTCTGAAGAACCAGAGAGAAATTTTCACGGAATTACTTCTGCAGAGCGTGACACTTAGATTTTCCGCCTCTCCCACTGTGGCTATATGAGCTTGACTGTTGTTTTAATAATGTCTGAAGAAGCAAAATCTGCTCCACGAATCACCATGCAGAGCCAATGACTTTCACATCACAACGTACCATCATCGTCGTGGCCTACCAACTCTCAACTGGCAAATTCTTAGGAAGACAAATGAGATTAGAGACATACAAACTTTTTGGAAGAAGGATATTTTAAAGCCACAAGGAATATCTTATCATTTCTTTCCTCCCACAAAGAATTCTACCTGGGATAACCTACGAACAGGAGCTTTTTTTTTTGACTTGGTTCTTACATTCTACCAATTGACCGCAAATATTGGATAGAATCTCCAAGGTCATTCCAGATGCTTCCCCAAGGTTGTCTTCAGCATCCTCTTACCTTTACACTGTCTCCTTCCCCAGCTTTTGTCACTGCCCCCTCACAAAGTCCAGATGCCTAGAGAAAATCTTCCTTGTGAAATCTCTTCACATTTTATTCTCCTGGACAAAGGCCCAAACTCTGAAACTTCTCCTTCACTCCACTCTCCCCCAGGCTTCAATTATCCACCCACTCCTCCCAGAATGCAAAGGAATAAATCTTTGGAGGTGGAATTTTACATAGCGAGGGGGAGGCATTTTGGTGTCGGGCAGATTGTATCCTGGTAATGGTTTTCTTCCACCTCCAGGGGTTTGGCTGAAAAGAAAGCACGCCTACATCTGCCTGGCTGTCATCTGGGCCTATGCTTCCTTCTGGACCACCATGCCCTTGGTAGGTCTGGGGGACTACGCTCCTGAGCCCTTCGGAACATCATGCACCCTGGACTGGTGGCTGGCCCAGGCCTCCGTAGGGGGCCAGATTTTCATCCTGAACATCCTCTTCTTCTGCCTCTTGCTCCCAACGGCTGTGATTGTGTTTTCCTATGTGAAGATCATTGCCAAGGTTAAGTCCTCCTCCAAAGAAATAGCTCATTTTGACAGTCGGATTCATAGCAGCCACATGCTGGAAATGAAACTGACCAAGGTAACTTCAGTCATAATTTACAGAGGTGTTTTCTGACCAGTTAAAACTTTGTAGGGCAAAGAGAATAGGGAAAGTTGGAGTCTGGGAGAATTTAGAATCTCTGAACTTTGTAATTATTTATTTAAGCCTTTGTACCTCTCTCTCTCTCTCTCTCTCACACACACACACACACAAACGCACTTGTAATATCCACCAAGTTTGTACAATGGATCCATTGTGGGCTTATTCTGTGGACTCAATCTCTCTACTCAGTAGGGTTTTATTGGGTCTTAATAATTATTTTAGTAAAAGGAATAGTAATTTTTATGAATCACAAAATGCTTCACAGTCTTCACTGTTTTGTGTGGACTTTGGTGGGGCTGATTAAGGGTATTCTGCCACCTCATATTATTTACCTGGTATGTTTTCCCATGGGAGGCCTGTCTTAACACAAGAGCAATTTCTGCAGGATTAGGTCCCTTGGTAAAAGCTAGTTTCAGAGTTGGCAACTCTTTAGATATTGTAGTGTAAGGAAAAGAGCGCACAATTTGAAAACAGATTAGGGTTTAAAGCCCATCACTGACACTTGCCAGATTTGTGACCTAGAGCGAGGTACTTAACTTCTTTGAATGTCTATTTCCTTGCTAGTGTAACAAGAATAGTAACACCTGTCTTATGGAGTTGTGATGGGCATTCGATGAAATAAAATGTGTTAATAAAATGTCTCCTGGTACATAGTAGGTGTTGAGAAACTATAGTTCCTCCTTCTCCTCTAAAGCCTTTAGGAATCCCTGGTATAGTCTAAGCCGTGGTCCCCACATAGTCTTGATGTCTTACTCTTATGATGAAAAAATATTTTCAGTATATACATTCAATATCAATATAAATGACATACAGATAATACCATCAAACTGGATACAGGCAGTTCCCAGATTACAAATGAGTTTCATTCCTAAATCTGTCTTTAATTCAAATTTGTATCCAAATTGGAACAGTTAAGTAAGGTTTGTATCTAATACCAGTTAGTCAAATGTTTGTCTTAGTATATAGTATATGGTTTACCTTTCTATGCATAAAAAACGAAACACTTCCAGATACACTAAAATATCTTTAACATAATAATACACTCATAAGAATAGTAGTAATTTTTATAATAATATAATGCAAAGTAGCACCCGTTTGTTACTACAAACAATTGTATGTACTTCGAATTTTTAATACAATAGGCTTTATGAGGGTTGGTTTGTAACTACTGGTTGTATGTAAGTTGGATGTTCATAATTTGAGGACTGCTTGTATTAAACATTAATACCAGTTCCTGTGGAATCCATCCAACCCGTAGCAGTCCCGTGTGTGTCGGAGTAGAACTGTGCTCTATAGAGTTTTCAATAGCTGGTTTTTCTCAAATAGATCACCAGGCCTTTCTTCCAAGGAGACTTTGCGGGGACTTGAACTTCCAACCTTTTGGTTAGCAGCTGAGTGCATTAACCATTTACACCACCCAGGGACTCATTAAATACGACTAAACCCTAATTTCTATCTTATTTTGCAAAGATACATATGATATGTAGATTGAAGCTCCTACCTGTATCCTGATCAATCATGCTGACTGATACCCACCCTAAAGGGTGCTCACAACCTATTTTGAAGATCACTGGTCTCAGGGACTGACAGAAACTTAGTTCCCTCCACACCAGGGAAGTAGGACTCCTTAATAAGTTAGGGCCGTGGTCCCAGGAATATTCCTCTTTCCAAACCTGCAGATTTTTTGAGGCTGGGCAAGAATCTCTTGGTTCCATATTTGAGCTACAGAGTCTCGATGGTACCAGTTCACCTTTACTCCTTCAACCCCTACATGCTGAGTTAAGAGAAAGCTTTGAGGGAAGTTTGTTGCTGTTGTTGTCGGGTGCGGTCCAGTTGATTTCAACTCATAGTGACCCCAGGTGGCAGAGTAGAACTTTCTCAGAGGGTTTTCTAGGCTGTAATCTTTATGGGAGGAGATGGCCAGGTCTTTCTTCCATGCAACCACTGGGCGGGGTCTAACCACCAACCTTTTGGCTAGCAGCTGAGCGTTTAACTGTTGTGCCACAAGGGCTCCTTAAGGAAAGTTTGCATGACTCTAAATCTGTACTGATAACCCAGTAATAGAACAGTTCTACTTGGGCAAAAATGCAGAATCAGGAATCATGATTTACGTCTATCTTACAATTGACTTGAAATCAGGAAAATATTTCCATAAAATACAGTATCATAAATTAAATTTTTCCTCATTTCCAGCACTCCCTTTAGTCCTTGTCTGCAATTTTTAAAAATAAATTTAATCCAAATTCAATTTGGATAGCATTTAATCCAAACCCTACCAGGTACTGTGCTAGGCATTGGGAGAATGCAAAAATGATTAAAAAAATTAGTAAAAAATTGCCATTCAAAAGTTTATGGAGGTAAACCCAGTTTATGGAGGTAACATGTGTCCATCACACTGGTATGTGGATTTCAGTTTACTTTGCAGCTCTGTCATTTGACACATCATGACCTTAAGCTGTGGAGATTTCACCTGAATTCCTCCCTCAGCTTGCCATTCTCCTGGTGATACGAGCTATGAGATATTTTGCTTGTCTTGCTAAGCGAGTCTGGATCCTCCTTCCCATGAGGTCCTTTTCCAGTTTCTCTGAGTTATCATCATCCTCTTTCCTGTTGGTTGAGTTGCTCAACTTGACCTGCTCATATCTACCATTTTAGAATATCCTAGCATCTTGTGCATTTTGAGTTCTTGAGGGTGGGCAACTTTTTAAGACAGCGCTTCTAAAGCTGGCAGTTCATTTGGTTTGTTATCATTCAGCTGACTACGTAGACCAAATAGTCAGTCCACCTCAGACCAGATTAACCAAAAACCAAAAAAACTGAACCCGGTGCCGCTGGGTCGATTCTGACACATAGCGACCCTATAGGACAGAGTAGAACTGCCCCAAAGAGTTTCCAAGGAGTGCCTGGTGGATTCGAACTGCCTACCCTTTGGTTAGCAGCCGTAGCACTTAACTACTGCACCACCAGGGTTTCCAGATTAACCAAAGAAATGTTAAATGAAAATATAGGATTATGTATGTATGCTTTTCTTTAATATATATATAAAAAACAGAAAATATTTATTTTTTACATTTTTTCTTCTAGCATATTTTAAATAACATTACATATTACTTAATATGTCTATATTTTATTTGTACATACAAAACTGATACTAAACATGAATGTAAAATGTTTGCACAAAGATTTAAGTCAAAATTCAATCCACATTAAAAAATAAGCACTACTTGCTTTGTGGTATCTTCTTTACTAACCTTAAACTAGTTTATTTCACCTCAATTTTCCCTGATGTGAAAACTAAGTAGAAACATCCTCACACTGGGTCTTCTCATTGCCTTCTGGAAGCCATTTCCTTCCCTTCAACTACTTTTCAGGCTTGGCAATTTACTGGTTCACTTTGGTGCCTCTGCTCTTCAGAGCAGCCTGGTCTAGAAGCTTATTACTTAACGGCCATCTCCCTGGATTCCAAGGTCAAGATCATTTAATTTTTTGTGTACTCTACTTATTCCTAGCTGGGTTATTATCCGGACCTGCATTTTGCCAGTCAGGTCTACTCAAGCTAAAAATTGGCCTTCCGTCTGCAAATCATTCTCCATTTTGTAGCTTTCCTCTGGTTAATTAAAAAAAAAAAAAAGATGGTTTTGCAGGACTTCTGTAGCAGTTATAAATTTTGCAGGTTGCAAACAGCAGTGTGCAAGAAAAACATAGGACTCTCCTTATATTTCTATGACTCAGCATAATTTTGTTTTTATGCCTGTGTTTGGCCTTGTAAAACAAGCAATAATAGAAAAATCAGGATAAATTCAGTGAGAGGGAGGATTTTCCTCTTTTTGCCAGGGCTGGATACACATTCCAGCAAAGTTTCTAAAGTCCTCTGGTACCACTGGGTAGGGGCTTCTGGTCTGGTTGCTGTTGTTTATTGACTCTGTCATTTACTGAGATATTTATGGTCCCCTCTGCTCTTTGTGTAGTGTCCCTGGGTGGTCCAAACAGTTAAGTGCTTGGCTTCTAACAGAAAGGTGGGCTGTTTGAATCCACCCAAGGTGCCTTGGGAGAAAGACCTGATGATTTGCTTCTGAAAGATCACAGAGTTGAAAACGTCATGGAACATAGCTCTACTCTGACACACGTGGGGCCTCCAAGAGTCAGAGTCAAATCCACAGCAAGTGGTTTGCTTTCCTGTTTGTTTTTGGTTTCTTAGTCACCAGATCTTATAGGTCACTTTGTGTCGGTAGCATTCCATGCTATATCTCCGCACTGTTCCTGCAACACACCATGTGGACATTGGGGGCTCTGCTAGGGCCCTGGGAAGTCAGGCATGCATTTTCTGCTCTCATATCCCCAAACTATGAGGGTCCTAATGCTTCCCCACTTCAGCCCTGGCCTGGGTGCTTGGCTCACTGGGTAGGCTCAGGACCCCTTTCCAAGGTCAGTGACCAGCTCCTCTGACATGCTTCCTCATCTCTGGGTGCAGACCCTTCACCCATTCACTCCGGGGTGGGGAAACTGACTCTGACATCCGTGAGTATCACTCTAAATTGGTTACATGTTGGGTTGAATGTCCCACATCCTTGAGGCCTTTTGCTGTGGATACTCGAAGTCATTGCTTTTAAACTTAAATCCCCTTTCCATCAACTGCTGTCTCTCCCACAAGTTTCAAATGTCAGTTTTGAAATCCAGGAGCTCAGAAATGCATGTTTTACATCTGTTTTTGTATTTCTGCTCTAAAAATCCTCACACAATCTTCACATAGAACAGTCTTACTGCTCCTTGAAGGAGGGGAAGTGTGGGGATGGTAGGGAATATGAAAAGCATAGATTCATTTCTAAATATTATTATGCTGTACTTGTTGGTATTTCTTATTCATTCATTCACCACACATTGATTATGTATAAGGTTTCAGGTCTATAGTTAGTATCCAGATCCTGTGGGCACCTGAATTTCTCTTAATTTCCATTGTTGTTGTTCATTGTCACTGAGTTGGACTCCAATTCATGGCAACCTTATGTACAACAGAACAAAACATTGTCCAGTCCTGCATCATCTTCACAATTGCTGGCGTATTAGAGTTCATTGTTGTAGTTATTGTGCCAGTCCATCTTATGGAGGGTCTCCCTCACCCTTGTTGGCCTCTACTTTGCCAGATATGGTGGTCTTCTCCAGCAATTCGTCTTTCCTGATCATGAGTCAAAAACAAATGAGTCAGACGATGTTCTGTGGTGATCCATAAGGTTTTCATTGGCTAATTTTCAGAAGTAGATCACTAGGCCTTTCTTCCTAGTCTGCCTTAGTCTAGGAGTTCCCCTGAAACCTGCCCACTATGGGTGACTCTGCTCATATTTGAAATACCAGGGGCACTTCAGAAGAAAGGACTGTCAATCTATTTCTGAAAAAATCAGCCATTAAAAATCTAATGGAGACACACATGGGGTTGCCGTGAATCGGAGTCTACTGGTTTTTAAGCTGGGTGAGGGCAGGCACTGTGCGACCTCTTTGCTACTGCATGTTACAGCCTACCACCTGCTAGGTGCTTAATCAAGATTGCCTAAATGAATGCATAACTGAATAAACTAAGTTAATCTAATTACCTTAAAGAGTGCATTGATCCCTGGCCATCATGGTTCTATTTTTCACAGAGCATGAATACCTCTCTTCTTTTTATACCTGATGGGAAATTTCTGTCTCACTCAGCAAGAGTCAATTTCTATTGCTTGCAATTCAGAAATCCCAACTGATTCACCTTAGGCAGGCCGTTTAATCTCTCTGAGCCTTAGTTTTCTCTTCTGGATTAAATGATCTCTAAGTTATCTCCTGAAACTCTGAGGTTCCATGAAAATGGATAGATTGATTTGATTATTTGAAGGTCTATGGCAATATCTGTAATTACTAAAACCATCTGGTCCCTCTGCCTGAGTACTCCTTTCCCTCCTAGTGAAGCATCCCTACCTCAGTGGCCTTGGGTAATCTGTGGTGAACAGTGAAGTCTCCCCTGTTTTACTGAACCTGACATTTATAACTCATCTTTGGTTCTTGAAGCCAGCCACTGCTTAGTTGGGAAGCACTGTGCTCAATTTTAGAGCAAAACTCAAAAACACAGATGCATAGCGTGACATGACCTAATTTGCATCTTCTCTTTTCAATCACAGCTTTTGATTGTTTATAGAGTATTTTAAGATTCCAGAATAGTGCAACTAGGAAGTACAGAATTTTTTAAAAAATCTTTTTTAGTATAAATTAGTATTTTCCTCTTGGATCACAACCAGGGCTAACACATGGCAGGCATGCCAAAGATCTCAGAAATTTTGTCTTTGCAAGTATATGGAGGTGGGTCTGGGGCAGTTTGCTTAGTTGTCATTCTGTGGGTAAAATAGAAGGAAGGGAGAAACTCAAACTAATTTACTTAGCTTCTTAAAAGTGGTATGAGAGCTAAGTAGCACCCCCCTCGTTTTTATATCTGAGGGAACTGAGGGCCAAAGAAGGTAGATCATGGTTGTCAAGTCCCCACATTCCTACCTGCCATTAGTAATATCACTCAGTGACAGGCTGCCCCACATGTGGAGGATAATTGTCTTATAACTGGCATTTATTGTTGTTCTTGTTAGGTGCCATCATGTCAATTTTCAACTCCTAGAGGAGCCCTGGTGGCCCAACGGTTAAGCACTCAGCTACTACCTGAAAGTTGGCTGTTTGAACCCACCCGGTGGCTCCCTAAAGAAAGACCTGGCTATCTGCTCCCATAAAGATTACAGCCTAGAAAGCCCTATGGGGCGGTGCTACTCTGTCACTTGACATCACAGTGAGCCTGCTTGCTCTATTACCGTCTTTAAATACTAGTTTCCCACTGGTTAGGAGAAAAGCCATATACTTGCTAGCTGGACCCAAGATAGAAAAAACAAACCTTATCACCCCTGTGCTTCTGTCAATTGCACCCGTTCCTGAAGCAGGCAGGGACCCTCCCTCTTTCAGTCCTCTCAATGCACAGATGCGGTGATTTCTCCTTTTGTGACCTTATTTCACCCCAGCCACTGAAACATCTTTGTTGTCAGTGGTTTACCTGGTTCTGCAATGTGATTTGATCTTGTTATTGGTGGAGAATTTATTCCAACTCTTTGCACTCTTTCTAAGCCTTCAATTCCGTATCAATTTCATGTTCTCTTCTCATTTATTTCAGTATTCAAGGTAGCATGAAGCCTCAAATGCTGGCTGAAGTCTTATTCATATCTATCTAGGCAAAGGAACGTGGTAGGAGGAACTGGGTGACCCTTCTGAAATGGTGTTTCTTAGAGAATCAGGGTTTCTGTCCCACTCGCACTGGTCAGTGGAGGTGAACCATGAATGTAGTCTAAAACCCAGAATGTCTCCACATCAATGACTTTTTCTGTATTGCTCAGCACACTGAGAGAGGTTAGGTCCTCCCTCCTTGGAACCTTATCTGCTGGAATGGTTCAGATGTATTGGAACTAAAGGCAGAGCTGTATATAATTTGGAGGATTTATTTTCAACCTAATTATTCCATTATTGCTTTAAGTGCTTGATTCACTTGCATTGATCCATTATGGGCAACATTGCTTATATGACACTTACATTACGCCCACTTGAACTATTACCGATGTCTCTTGGTCCCCTGCAGCAAGATATAATTAAAACAAACTGGGCTGCAGTTAAGGAGCCCTGGTGGTGCTGTGCTTGAGAGCTCGGCTGCTAACTGAAAGGTCAGCGGTTTGAACGAACCAACCATTCCGTGGGAGAAAGATGTGGCAGTCTGCTTGCATAAAAGTTACAGCCTTGGAAACCTTGTGGGGGTAGTTCTACCCTGTCTTATAGGGTCACTAGGAGCTGGAATCAACTCCATGGCAGATGTGTGATTCTTTCGTAGAAGCTAAACCTGTATTCTGTGAATCACCTCCCACAAAAACTGTCTAATTTAGGAATTTGAAGTTGTATTGCTTTTCTAGTGAACCAAAAGGCAGTGATAAAAAGGCAAAGCAATTAAGAAATAAACAACTTAGAAAAAAGTTGTTGAACACAAGTACCTGAGTTAGAACTTCATTAAGGGTATCTAGGAAAGAAATTTGGGAAAATAGAAATGAGGACACACTTAGAAGTGAGGAAAGCAAGGAAGAGACGGCTGAAAAGATGAAACAGGTTCCACGTTGAGGAGAAAGTGCTAGAAAAACTGGGTGTAAATGAAAGTCTTGGAAATTTTTGTGGAGTATATTTTAAAATAGTTTTCATATGTAATATGTTGTGGAGTGTATTTTAAAATGAGAAGGTTGTAGAAAAAGGATGTGCCTCCCATGAACCTTGCATTCACTTTAAAAACCTAAATAACATTCTGCAAGTACGTTTTAGATCTAGTTTTTTACCTGGCTCCTGCTTTAAACTCGATTAAGTCATTCAATTTGAAGTGTTTACCTTTATTCTAGTTCCAGGAAAACAGCAATAATTCATTTGCTTTGTGTTTAAAAAATCCATGGTATACTTAATTCTCCCATGTTCTTTTAAAAGTATAGCATAATGAAAAAGTTTGAAGTCCTTCCTGTTTCCCATTGCACACTCTCATAAAGTAGAAAATATTATGGGCTACGTGCTAACTTATTTTTTGTCAATGATTTTGGCAGCAGCAAGGAGAACAGCTTTTGAGATATTGCAAAATCATGATATGCTTCACCAAAGTGAAAGGATGGAGCTATATTAAGCCCCCAGACATCTGCTAAAGCAAGTTTTATTTATGTAGTTATTGTTTATTTGGGAACTTAGGAAAAAATGTTCTCACTGTGGAGGCTTGAGGCATCTATTCCATTTACAAACAAAAGTCACACAGACCAAACCAAAAAAACCCAAAAAACCCAAAAAACATTTCTCCTGAGTAAATTTCTACAGAAAGACAGAAAAACAAGCCCAGCAGGAGAGTTGCATGAGTTGCATGTGTGCATTTAAAAAAACCGACACCAAACGAGTTGTCTGACTCATGGCAACCCCATTTGTGTCAGAGTAGAACTGTGCTCCACGGGGTTTTTGAAAGCTGGTTTTTTGGAAGTAGATTGCCAGGCCTTTCTTGCAAGGTGCCTCTGGGTAGACTTGAATTGCTAGCCTTTCAGTTGGGCATTTGTACCACCCAATGCCTCCATTAGGACTCGTGGATAACTGTTAAGCACAGGTGAGAATTTTGGCTCAGGACCATCGAGCAGGAGTACAGGACATGCTGGACTTCTGGGCTCGGTTGATGCATTTCTCTCTGGGATTTAGATTTAGATTTAGATTTAGATTCTCTATTTGCAAAATGGGCACTGGGTTTTTTTTTTTATTTGCAAAATGGAGCAAACTGAATTTTGTTGAGTTTTTTTTTTTTCCTTTTCCCGACACAGTAATTTTTAGAGATGAGCCCTGCACTCATTGAATGGAATTTTAGAATCTGGTAAGACTTCAGGGGAGATTTTTCTAAGCTTCTTTCTTGACTTGCCCTTGCAAATGTGGTGTTCACAGTGTAGACACACCATACAGACAAGATATTCTACAGGTTAGGTAGACTGAGCATTGAAGACCATTCTCTGCATTCAGTGGCTTTGCTCCCACTAAAGCATTTTGAAATTCACACGCACACAGATGACTTTGTTCTGAAAAAAACTTACATCCAATTGAATTTCTAAAACAAAGGATTCACAAATATTGTTACTTTATTGTTAGTAAAACATTTTGTGTCTTGTGCTTCCTCACTGACCCTCCACACTAGCTTGTCAAGACCTCGATGCTGAGAACAGTTATTTTATTTCTTAAATAAGGGGACTGGGGAAAGAGGGGAAATCCGGGTGGTGTAGTGGTTAAGAGCTATGGCTGCTAACCAAATGGTAGGCAGTTCAAATCCATCAGGCACTCCCTGGAAACTCTATGGGGCAGTTCTACTCTGTCCTATAGGGTTGCTATGAGTTGCAGTCGCCTCAAGGGCAAGGGGATGGGTTTGGGGGAAAGAGGAAGCGGTGCCTGGCCTCTGATAGCTCCGCCCTTACATCTTGGAGGATTTTTGGGAATTCAGAGATAAAAAGGAGCTCCATTTTGCCTAGAACTCTTTTATAAAATCCCAAAGGAAGGGCCTAATTATGCTCTTTCAGTCATGTGCCAATCCCTGCTCCTATTATTGTAGCCAGGGGCGTGTAGTCCTCTGATTGGTAGACTCTGGTCATGTGATACCTATGACAGACACTCCGTAAAAACAACCTAGGTGGTAGAAAAGTTGCTAGGAATGTTAAGGTAGAAGGAATACTGGGAAGATGAGAACAAAAACAAATGTCCACTACACAGGGGGCTGATTGGCATACAGAATATTCTGGTAGACAGCAGTATAAGGATACTTGGAAGTTAATAGACTGTCTCTTGACTAGGACCTGAAGTAGTTCAAGTTTAAAACAAAAGCCAAAGCTTGGATTCCATTTGCCTGCCCTACTACCCTAGTTAAGACTCCTCATTATTTCTTGCTACCTAAACAAACCTGCTAAGAATGGAAGTTTTATGTGGGCAGAGATTGTGTTTTCTTTGTTCATTGCTTTATTCTCTATGCAAAATGTATGGAAGGTGCTCAGTAATACTTGTTGATTGAATCAATGAACAGTGTTCTTTGTACTTTCTATTTCTTCTTGCTCCATTTCATTCTACAGGTTAACTTCCTAAACATTCCTCCTCAAAAATCTATTGATGCCTCAAAGAGCATGAAATGAAGTGCAAGCTCAGTAATCTGTTATAGAAAACTGCATACATGCGTGCTACACTTCTTTCCAGCCTCAACTCCCTTTATTGCTTTCTCATCCATCAGTGAATTGCTCACTGGTCCCCATACAACCTCACACACTTCTGTCTCTATGCCTTTGCTCATGCCTGTCTCATTTCCTGGGATACTATTTCATTTTCACTTGCCAGGGTGTAGGTTATATGCCATATCCTTCACCAAAAAGCTCTTAATTTGACCAATAGATATAATTTTTTCTTCTCGAAGCTGGTCCTTAAATCATACTCAGCCTCATAGTGTACTTATTTGCATTCTAGCAGCTTAGGCACTCAGGTGTGTTGGTATTCTCCACAGCTCTTGGCATAGTGACTTGCACAAAGCAGTTGCTAAAAAGTTTTGTTGGATTTAAGTGAGATGATCTATAGGGGTCAAGCAGAGAGTACCTGTTGCAGGACATTAATTGTTGTTATCTGCTGTCAAGTTGGCCTCCAACTCGTGGTGAACCCATGTACAACAGGATTGGATTGTTGTGATCCACAGGTTTTTAATTAGCTGATTTTCAGAAGTAAATTCTCAGACCTTTCTTCCTAGTCTATTGTAGGCTGGAAGCTCCTCTGAAATCTGTTCAGCATCATATTAACAAGCAATCATCCACTGACAGACAAGTGGTAGTTGCCCTTGAGGAGCAATGGCCAGGAGTCTAACCTGGGTGTCCCATATGAAAGGCAAGAATTCTACCACTGAGCCACCATTGCCCTCACCAGGCGACTAACTGGGACACTATTAAAGAGACGAAATTGAATATGGTGATGAACCAGTGTGGGTGACTTAATCCCTATCTCTAATTATTCTTTTGTCTGAAAGTTAAAAATCTCCTAAAGTAATTATCATTTTGTGAGGGAGAAAGATGCTTTCTAGAAAAGCCTTGTTTATACAACTGTGTCACTTTTGGTTGAAGCTCGATGATTCTGTTTTGCTTTATACCTAGTGAATTTCCACTATGTGAAGATCAAGCTTGAGAAAAACTTAAGCCAAAAGAAATAACACCTAATTGAAATCTCTGAAGAAGATTTATATTAAAATTTCAAAACAGGGCAGAATTTCTAAGTTTCCTGAGGCAAATATGGATGATTTAAATTTTCCTCAAGGTGAACATAGTCTCAGTCTAATTTTTAAGTGAATATGGGTTGAGAAGCCTGAAAAGCTCGGGAACACCTCTGTCTTTTAAGCACAGTCTGACAGCTTTTATAGGACTATACTTAGGGTCTTTGAGTATATTCAAAATCTAGAGTGGAGAAAGGGTAGGATGAGGGAAATAAGATAAAGAATTGTAACAACGTCATCTGACTTAACTTTTTAGAAGTATATGTGAAATTATTTTTATGAGCAAGATAAATGGAAACAGGTAAACTTTCTTGAGTGTAAATAAGCTGCCTGCCCCCTGCCGTCCCATTACTTTGAGCTCTTTTCCTCCATGGAGTTTCTTGACTCTGTTCTCTGTTGCCCTCTCTCACCAGGTGGCGATGTTGATTTGTGCTGGCTTCCTAATTGCCTGGATTCCTTATGCAGTGGTCTCTGTGTGGTCAGCTTTTGGAAGGCCCGACTCCATCCCCATACAGCTCTCTGTGGTGCCAACCCTACTTGCAAAATCAGCAGCCATGTACAACCCGATCATTTACCAGGTCATCGATTACAAATTTGCCTGTTGCCAAACTGGCGGTTTGAGAGCAACCAAGAAGAAGTCTTTGGAAGGCTTCAGGTAAAACTTCGGAAGCTGGGAAATGTATGATATTCTCTGTATTTCAACAACCCATGGAATTCAAGCCGCTTGGATTAGGGTTAGAACTTGCCATTGAGATGGACTATAAGGCGGACTTTATTTTCTGTTCATTGAAATTCCTGAAATCCAGTAATCAGATAAGTAGGGGTTGGACAACATGAGTAGGTAATAAGAAAATTTCTTCCGATTTTGATCCTAGAGCAACTAAGATACGGGGCTACTTCCACTTGGACAACAACTATAGATCAGTGGCTCTATTCTCACTTATCTGGGACCAAAATCCATCTAACTCCAAAAGTACTGCTCTACATGGCATTGATCAAAATTAGGATCTCTTATCTGGGGCATTTCTATCATTGGGTAAGAGTAAATGAGTTGGGCAGGCAAAGGAAGGTGAAGATAGAGATGACATTTTTAATTTGTGCCAGGCTTTTTGTGCTATTTTCTCAAGAGCCCATATTATTCCTTCTCTTTGTCACATGCAGAAACTAAGGTTCAGGAAGGTTAAGTAAGCTGTCCATATTTGCATAGCCGTGATGGAGCAGAGCAAGGATTTAAATTCAGGTCTATGGGGCTTCAAAACCCATGATTTTTTCACTATGCTGTTTGAGCTACACGATGAGCAAGTGAGTTTTGGAATCAAGCACCATTTTTCCAAAAGGTTCTAAAGGTTTGGGGTGAATAAAGACTTGAGAATGATAGGTGATCTGGGTTCTTTTAGGGTCAGTCTTAGTGGTAGAAAGATAGAGCAGACACCTGAATTCATGGTCTGAAGTGAGGGTGTTGGGAAAGCCCCAGGTTCTCTGAGCCCTTTAATTCTTACACAGTTGATGTCTAGATTCAATTTTTAAATACGTCTTTCCTTGATGAAGTAGAAGCCAGTGGAAAAAAGTTGAATTAACAATGTACCTCAAGCACAGCCACCAGTCATCTGGCATTGAGCCCTGTGTGTTGCCATGATGCTGAACAGGTTTTATTAGAGCTTCCAAACTAAGACAGACTGGGAAGAAAGGCTTGTTGATCTATGTCTTTCCTTTTATTTTATTTTTATGGTACTTTAGATGAAGGTTTACAGAACAAACTAGCTTCTCATTAAATAGTTAGTACACATGTTGTTTTATGACATCGGTTAACAACCTCATGACATGTCCACACTCTCCCTTCTGGACCTTGGGTTCCCCATTATCAGCTTTCCTGTCCTTTCCTGCCTTTTGGTCCTTGCCTCTGGGCTATTGTGCCCCTTTAGTCTCCTTTTGTTTTATGGGCCTGTCTAATCTTTGGCTGATGGGTGAACCTCAGGAGTGACTTCCTTATTGAGCTAAAAGGATGTCCGGGGGTCACACTCTTGGGGTTTCTCCAGTCTCTATCGGGCTAGTAAGTCTAGTCTTTTTATGAGTTAGAATTTTGTCTTACATTTTTTTTCCAGCTCTGTCCAGGGCCCTCTATTGTGCTCCCTGTCAGAGCAGTCAGTGGTGCTGGTCAGGCACCATCTAGTTGTACTGGACTCAGTCTGGTGGAGGCTGTGGTAGTTGTGGTCCATTAGTCCTTTGGACTAATCTTTCCCTTGTGTCTTTAGTTTTCTTCACTCTACCTTTTGTTGGTCTATTTCTGGAAAAAAAATTAATTAATGGAAACCCTATGGATTTTAGTGGGCTGACCATGTTGTGCACGATTTCCACATGGGTCAGAGGCTGACTCCATGGCATCCAACAACAACAACGGTTATGAGAAGATGTGGGTTTTTATCTTATTCTTTCTTCGTGCTTGAACAAGTGATGAATCTTTTGAACTTTAGTTTCTTCACCATGTAGGTACAGGAACAAAGAAAAAGACTACAAAAATGTACACTGTTGCTGTGGTACAGTGGTAAGTGGTACAGTGGAAAGAACACAAGATTCGGAGGCAGAAGATCAGTGTTCAAGACCAGCTCTTTGGGCAAACTGCTTAATTACTAAGAGCCTAGGATTGGGATGAGGTGATGATAATATCCTCTGCTGAAGTTGTAAGAATTAGACAAAACCGATATGTGAAAGGGCTTGGAGACAAATGTTAGTGTTTTTCATTTTTTTTCCACATTGTTGGTGGTTAATCCATTCTCTGTTAAATTGAGTACTTACATTCAAATGTTAAAACGCTTCTATTTTGGAAGGAATAACACTTTGCCCTTATCAGCTGTTAATGTTTTATTATGAATGCAGGTGGTGAGAATATATTTAATAGAGCAGTTGTGGGAAAAATAATGGGGCACTTCCTGATCTGAGGGGGATGGGAATTTGAAAGGAATGGCTGAAAGCAAATTTTACCTACCTCATAATTTTGCCGCAGACTAGCTCTGTGTTCTGTACATTTCCTCACAAGCATGAGCAGCACATATATATTCAAAACTCTGCAGTAGGGAGAGGGAAATTTATGTGGATGAAAGTGACTTTGGGCCACAAAGCTTTGGAAAAATCAGCCAGGCAAGAGACAGCTCAGCTCACGTGTTCCCATTAGACATTCAGAAGAAATATAGCAACGGCTTTGCTGAAGGGGGGCAAAGGCTATTTCTAGAGTTTTAGCTTTTGGTGGAAATAGGCAGTAGGGCTGAAGCAGGCTGTTAAACTAAACGTTGGCAGTTAGAACCCACCCAGCGGCTCTATAAGAGAAAGACCTGCTGATCTGTTCCCATAAAGTTTACAGCCTAGAAAACTGTATGGGACAGTTCTACTCTGCCACATGGGATCACTATGAGAGGGATGGCATCTAACAACAACAACACATAGAGACTGATGAGGCCACCATCTGGTCAGTGACAAGTGAAACCAGGCTTCAAATGCTAGACCAATCTTAGATGGAAAATACATATCCAAAAGACATTGGGGGTGTACAGTGAAGGACTGAGACATTTTATTTCCCTAGTATTTTAGTAAAGAGAAAGGACTAAGGAGTACAAAGCTCCCGACTCTGGTGTTGCTATCATAATCAAACCTCCCCTTGGTTTGCCATAGTTATCTTTCCAAAGAATGTCTCTCAGTAGGTGAGTCACAGAGGCCACCTTAGTGGTGGGTAAGTGTGCAATGAATTTTATATAAGAGAGCAGGATGGTCACTCGATGTGCCAAACATCGGAAAGCTTGGACCAAGGAATTCCTTGACTTTGAATATTCTAAATTGTGTTATTCGTTTGAGTGTCTTTCTAATTCAAGTCTTGTGCATATAACCTTCATAGTAGTCATGGTTGACATTGTATATATATATCACTGCACTTTTCTTCTCCCCTACTCTAGGCTGCACACAGTAACCACAGTCAGGAAGTCTTCTGCTGTGCTGGAAATCCATCAAGAGGTATGAAGATGGACACACAGCATCACTCATGGACACATTTATCCACTTCTTTGCCTCTCCCCTGCTGTTATGTTTGATTGTGCCCACAGTTTTCTCTTTATATTATATTTTTATATTTTGTACACATTTCCTCTTTTTCCTGAAGCCGGGGTTTGCTGGGAAATTCCAATGGCATAATGAAAACTAAAGTATATGATACTACTTTAAGGAATATCATTAGTATGGGCCTCCCTTGAATTCCCTTTGTCTCACACTTTAAATCTTATTGTCATGCCAAACAGTATTCGATCTGGGATATTAAGAAAAAATGTTGCAAAGTTGTATTATTAAGGCGTAATTATATTTTATCACATCATCACTATTATTGTTTTTAATGTAGGGTCAGGGAGACAGTATCTGGGATCCTGTTAGGTGGGTGATCATTGAGACAGAGTGTTGGACCATGGCTCTTTAGTAGGTGATTCTTGTAGCCATCTCTTCTCATAGGCACAGAGTCACATTCTCATGGCAATGATTTTCTACTCTTCTAGCAAATTCAGTTTCACCTTAATTCCCTAAAGAGCAAACTTCCTCCAAATGTGAGGACAAAAATAACCTTTCTGATGATAATTTTACCTACATGGGTTTTTGTCATTAAGTTCTCCTTACTAATATACTGGATGTAATAAGCTATTACTAATTGTAATCAGTCAACCAACAAATTTAGCGAAAATAGCTTTTTACATGTGTTATTTCTTTCACTGGCTGTTCCTTGTTATCTGTGTTTGTCCTTCCCTTTGTTCTTCTTTCTTTAACAAACACCTTGTAAGAATCAGGGAGAGAGATGCAGATGTGAATGAGAGATGATACGATTTCAAAGGCAGATCCCTGCCCTTTAAGAGCTAATGAAAGGGGCCGGCAGGTAAATACTAGGTCTAAACAGGCCTTTCATTCAATACCTGTCTTGTTTTTGTCCGGAGGCCTTCTGCATTGCAATTCTTAGGAGTGGATCCCCATGATACCTTACTTAAAGGCCGAGGTATTGGTCCTCCTTGCTTGCCTGCCCCCTGTGAACCTAAGCCCTATCCACCTCTTCTGATCTTCCTTTCTGCTAACAGCGGATGAGGCAAGTGAAAATGGAAAGCAAGTGGCCCTCCAGTGCCATGGATCATCCTCCACTCCTTCCACTGAGGGCATATGGGGAATTGGACTCTCTTTTAAGGCTCAGCCCTCAGTACATGCCCTTTCGGTGTCTTTGTGTTTTAGTTTTCCTGAGAGTTGAGGTGGGGAATGAAGAATGGAACGACGTGTGTCAACAGTATGATAAGTGCTAAATAGGCTTGTGTGCACACGTACTCTGGGTGTAAGGAAAAACGGGGATCAACTCAGCCTGTAGCTTAGGATTGCTTCCCAGAGTCTGTAGAAAAGAGGCAGACTGTCATTTGGACAGAGAGGCAAACATGTGAAGTATAGAATTGTGAGAGCGTGCACTCTAGGTGAAGGGGGAGCAGGGTTAGACTGCACAGTCAGACTGCCTGGGTTCGTACCCTTTGGTGAGTGTATAAAATGGAGGTATTAACAACAGCTCACAGGCTATAGTGAGGATTAGAGAGGTAATGCCCATAGAAGTCACATAGCAGTGTGCGTATAACGGAGTGCCTATAACCCTCTACATATGGAGCCTTGATGGCACAGTAGTTAAGAGCTCATCTGCTAACCAAAAGGTTAGCACTAGCCACTCCTTGGTAACCCTGTGGGGTAATTCTACTCTGTCCTACAGGGTCACTATGAGTCAGAATTGACAAGATGGAAATGGGTTTATTATTATTGGAGTCCCTGGGTGGTACAAATATTTGAACACTCAACTACTACCCAAAAGTTTGATAATTCAAACCCATCCAGAGGCACCTCAGAAGAAAGGGCTGGCAATCTGCTTCTGAAAGGTTGCAGCCTTGAAAACCTTATGGAGCACAGTTATACTCTGCAACATATGGGGTCACCAAGAGTCAAAATCAACTCCACAGCCACTGGTTTGGTTTGGCTTTGGATGGCGAGAACAGTTAATGTGCTCAGCTGCAAACTGAAAGGTTTGAGTCCACCCAGAGGTGCACCTCAGAAGAAAGCCCAGGCAATCTATCTCCAAAAAATCAGCCACTGAAAACCCTATGGGGCACAGTTCTACTCTGGCAACATGAAGTTGCTGTGAGTTAGAATCTACTGGACAGCAGCTGGTTACTGGTTATTATTATTTAGGCAGGTGGCGGGGCCAGAAGTAGGGCAGGAAATAGTAGCCAAGGGCCAGATCAGACCCCAAGGGCCTTGTGGTTTATGCTGTTATATGAATTTTACCTTAAAGGTGAGGGAGAAAACTTTCAGGAATTCAGGGAAGAGAAGGAAATGATGATGTTTATAATTTTTATAAAGATGAGTCTGGCACTACGGAGGATGGATTATATGGGAAGGGGGAGTGGGTCAAGCCTAGAGGCTGAGATATAAGGTAGGGAGCCTTATAAAAAAATTATAATTTATGAGGGCCTGAAATGAGGAAGGGTAGTAGAGATGGAGACCAGAATATAGGTTTAAAATATGTTAAGAAGTAGGTCTTGACAATTGATGGCATGAGAGACAGAGGAGTCAAGGATGACTTGGAGCTTAGTGTGGTTGATGGTGTCCACAGAAGGGCAAGATGCAGGAGGGATGATGAGTCTAGTTGAGCGGACACAATGAATTATATTTGGGACGTGTAGAAGACAGGGTGCCTAGCACAGGTGAAGATATCCAACATAGGTAAAGATACTCTGTTGTTATACCTGATAATAGGGGATTATAGACTTAGGGAGTAGAGCAGGTAGGGAAAGGATGTTAAGTACCTTTTCAAAGCTGGTTTCAAAATACTTGAAGAAAATGAACTGACAGAGAAATTTTTACTGGATGGGAGGGTGTGCAAATGAATGATGAGTGGAAGACAGGGAAAAGAAGTCAGGTTAGTGTAGATTTGTCTTGATGGTGGAATTCAACACTAACATTGTACAAAAATCCCTCAAGGCAGGCTGTACCCTGCCATTTATTAACTGTTTAACTAAAAGGTAGTCCTTAATAGCTTAAAAAAGCAGGTATAAGAGAGGATTAGCATAATTATAGGCCAAAAAGGAGTTTAAATAATAGGAGCTTTGGGGGAAGATCCTAGAATTAACTTCTGTTTCCAATTTGAAAAATATGATTTAAAAAGTGATCCTCCATGCTCTGATTCCAGAATTTTTTTTTTTTTATAATACTTTAGGAGCACCAGAATTATTACTGGTATTGATATAGAAGGAGAGAGCTGGCCTTGGGGTACAAAGAAGGAAGAAAAAATGAGTGATCCTTGAGAGTCTGCTTGCATACACCAGACTCTGTGTGGATGGATAATTTCCTGCACGGGTTTTGCTTCCCCAGGAGCTTCCAGTGATTTGAGAAAGCTCTGCAAAGTCCCCAAACACTTCCACAAATTTGATTTACGCTTACTTTAGTGTGTATATATATATATGTAAAATATATATTTTATATGTATAATATATAAGGTCCTAGGTGGTGTGAATGGTTTGCCCTCAACTGCTAACCTAACCCACCCAGCAGTACCATGGAAGAAAAGGCCTGGAGACCTGCTTCCATTAAGATTACAAAAAACTTTATGGAGCAGTTCTAATGTGTAATACGTGGGGTCGCCATGAGTCAGAATTGACACAATGGCAACTAACAATAACAAAAATAGATAATATATATGTACCTATAATATATATTTTATGTATAATGTATAAGTGGGAGAATTTGGAAACATGGAATAAATTATTAAATCAAGAATGCAAAATCTCCCATCTCTGGTTTATTTTTATTTTAAGCTCCCTTGCTTCTATGAACCTCAGTTTAAACATGGCCTCTCCATTAATAAACAAATGAATAAATACATTTGTTAAAAGAGGATTGAGAGTAGCAATGTCCTATTAACCAGAAAGGCTGGATTTCAACCATCATAATAAAATCCAAATATACTTTCATTTTTCCAAGAAGAATGAGGCAGTAGAAATATATTACACAGTAAAACTTCAATTATTTGACTCAGTAATGCCATTGCCTCAAGAATCAAGAACTGAAATGGTAACTAGAAATTTTAAGTCTCATTTATTTTTCCTTTGAAAAACATACTGCTACCTTTAACGGTCTTTAGCAATACTAGCCCCACATCCACCAATGGAAATGCTTCTCTATTAAGTCAGTGCAAACGAGGGGGAAAAGACAAGGACGGGAGGGAGACAGGAAAAGATGGAGAGCAAGCCGACTAGCAGGATGTTGAAGGGACTACTGATGCTGGCGTATGAAAATGTCTTAAAGGTTGCCAAAAAGTCAGAGGATATTATATAGTGAAGATATTAAGCCATTATAGCAAAACGGTTAGCAAAGGTTGCATCTGCTATTGATTCAGTAACTAATTTTATAGGAAGGAAGCCCAAGTCTCATTGCTCCGAAGACCAAAGTGGTGACTGCTCTGTACTCCTCTTCTATAAATGGCAAGAAATATAAGAACTATAGGCAGTTTAGTAAGAAACCATATTCCAGGGCATGCCCCCAGGTTAGACTTAAACTCTCAAGCTATTAGCATCCACCACATAGCAAAACCAGTGGTCCCCGAGGTGACTTTGAATGATTTTTTACAAATGAGATTGTGTAACTTTCAACGTATTGTGTTCATCAAGTTATGGGACTATGTAAAATACATTCTGAAGATATTTCTATCCAAGTCATTTAAATCAAAACAAGCATTGGCATTTAAACTGCTTTTCTCAATTACCTTGAACCTGCTTTCTTTCACCATGCCAACAGATGAAATCCTGTAATAATTATAAGTAGCAACCTTCCCAGTTTGATCACAGATATATATGCTCTTCTATATGCCATGGGAAACCCTGGTGGCATAGTAACTAAGAGCTACGGCTGCTAACCAAATGGTCAGCAGTTCAAATCCACCAGGTGCTCCTTGGAAACTCTGTGGGGAAGTCCTACTCTGTCTTATAGGGTCACTATGAGTCGGAATCCTTTCGATGGCAATGGGTTTGGTTTTGTTTTTTTATGTGCCATGGGCTCTAGAGTAGGCAGATATACATTACTAAAAACATGTCTGTGAGAAAAAATAATTCCAAATTGTGTATGTGCTTTATTGGTTTTGTTTTGGTTTGGTTTTAGCATTGGCCAAATCTACATAGACAAATAGTACATTCACTCCTTCAGCAAGGATTTTTTAAGTGCCTGTAGCATATGCTGTTCTGAATGTTTTGGGAGATACAAAAATAAGGAAGGTATGTGCTTTCAGTTCTCAAGGAATTTGGGAGTTTTGGCAGATTCTTGACTTCTATCTGAATTGTAAATTGTTTAATATTAATCATTTTTAGATGCATAACCTATGGACACCGCTAAGGTTTACTTTGAGGGGCTACTTTGAGTACAGTCATGTGTTGCTTATGTCTATGATACACTCTGTGAAATAGGAGGGTGTGTGATTGGGGTGTTGTATGAACACCATATTATATACTGCCGCTGCCTGTGAGTTGAAGCATACACTGATATACAGTAACCTTTTTATTTTTAAGTAGGAAAAGTTCTCATTAAAATAATGATAGAACGTACAGTAGAGTACATACCAAAAACAAACAAACAAAAAAAACTTTGCTGTCGAGTCAATTCCAACTCATAGCAACCCTATACGACAGAGTAGAACTGCCCCATAGGGTTTCCAAGGAGTGGCTGGTGGATTCAAACTGCTGACCTTTTGGTTAGCAGCCGAGGTCTTAACCACTGTACCACCAGGGCTCCACAGTACATACATAAACCAGTAACATAGGTGTTTACGATGACTATCAAGACATATGTATTATAGGTTGTGTATGTAGTGTTCCATTCTGTGCCTGGCAATACAATTGCTTTGTATACAAGAGACACGAGATAAACATGTGTTGAGTGCGGAAAGCTGTTGCATTTTGTACATCTGCTTATGTCCGCTAAGTCCCGTTCTCTGATTGGGATTTCTGAACTCTCTTATAACCTTACGAGACCATGGACTACGTGAAGTCGAACGTTGCCCAAACAGACATTATGTGGCGCCTGACTGTACTGTGAAGTATCAGGACAGCCTCTGGGAATTGATTTGCATATGGGCCTCTGTGCTCCAGGTCAGGAGAGAAATGTAGGGCTTCTACCCAACCCTTCAGAGCTGAATTCATTCATTTCCAGGAGTGAGTGATCTCCTGTAGGTCAACTTTGGGTGTTTCAGTTCTCCATTAGAGCAAAGGAAAAGTTCATGAATCAGTTTTCTTCCAAGTGCAACAAAATGGAGATGGTCAGGTGATGTGAGGCACTGTTTATCACACATTTTAAACATCAGAGACACAGCATAGTACAGGAGTTTAGCCACAGATCTCGCCTCAAACTCAGGTACAGTCATTTACCAGCTGCATGGGTGTGGGCAAATGACATGATCTCTCATGGCCTCAGTTATCCTAGCTGTGAAACAGGGACTGTCTTACCTCATTAGAGTTTGTTGTAAATAATTTGTGTCAACTGTGTAAAGATCCTAGGACAGTTCTGGCCCATTGAAATATAAAATAAATGGAAGCTATTATTATCATTATCATCAGAACGACATACTTATTCTAAATGGGTTATATATGGACAGCTGTGAGCTTTTATCTTTTTTTTTGTATAGTTTTTACATTTTTTTATTGTACTTTAGGAGAAGATTTACAGAACATACTAGTTTCTCATCAGTTAGCACACATATTGTTCTATGACATTGGCTAACAACCCCACAACATGTCAACACTCTCCCTTCTCAACCCTGGGTTCCCTATTACCAGCTGTGAGCTTTTTTCTAAAGGTGGTATGAGAGACAGCATTGTTTGAAATGTCTGGTCGTCATGTATCTGCAAATGTTCAAAGCTGTTTCGCAAAGTGAGAAAAACACAACACCAGCTTTCTGTGGGATTAGTCATCGGTATCTCTGTTACAGGAAACTGCTAATGTTAGGAATTGCCAGTTGAGCCATGGATGGGGACAGCAGATGGTACATAAAGCTGGGGAGAGTAAGGGCTTTCTCCATTTCAGCAAGTCATCCTGGGAGGAGAAGGGGGCCAGAGCACCTTGTCTATTTGGCTCTGGTGGGAGGATCTAGGTGATCAGCCTTTCATTAGACATTTCACTGAGGTGAGAACAGTTTCCCACTATGAATCTTTGTGTGAGTAGAGGCAGGTGCAGAAATTATATGAGGGTTTCAACCCAGTTATAGAAATTCTCAAATAGTTACCTGATTCACTGGTTCTTGGCTGGAGAGTATCTTTAGAGCAGAGAAGACTCCACTTTGAAGGCTTATCTAGGATTTTTAACCTGACAATGTCTATGTGGAAAATCGAATGGCATAGTGGTTAAGAGCTATGGCTGTTAACCAAAAGGTCAGCAGTTTGAATCCACCAGGTACTCCTTGGAAACCCCATAGGGCAGTTCTACTCTGTCCTGTAGGGACCGCAGCAGGGTTTTTTTTTTTTTTTTTTTAATGTCTATGTGGTGGAAGATGTGGCAGTCTGCTTCCATAAAGATTTACAGCTTTGGAAATCCTATGGCGACAGTTGTACTCCATCCTACAGAGTCACCATGAGTTGGAATTGACTCAACGGCAATGGGTTTGGTTTGGTTTTTTGGCAATGTCTATGTGGAGTCCCTGGGTGATGCAAATGGTTAGCATGCTTGAAGCCCTGATGGCACAGTGGTTAAGAGCTCAGCTGCTAACCAAAAGGTCAGCAGTTCGAATCTACCAGGTGCTCCTTGGAAACCCTGTGGGGCAATTCTACTCTGTCCTTTAGGGTCGTTATGAGTCGGAATCGACTTGAAGGCAACTGGTTTGGTATGATTTATATGGAGTCCCTGGGTGATGCAAATGGTTAACACAATTGACTGCTAACCAAAAGGTTGGAGGTTCAAGTCTAGCCAGAAGAACCTCAGAAGCAAGGCTTGGTGATCGATCTACGTCCAAAAAATCAGCTGTTGAAAATCCTATGTTGCACAGTTCTACTTACACACATGTGGGGTCACCATGAGTCAGAGTTGACTCCATGGCAACTAGTTAATGTCTACGTATGATGTTATAGAGAGTGTGGCCTGAATCATTGTTACTCAGAGTGCAGTCTGCGTGGCTATGTCCTGGGAGTTTGTTAGGAGTGCAGAGATTGGGCCCTACTCCTGACCTACTGAACCAGAATCTGCATTGTAGCAATGTGATTTGCATGCCATTAAAATTGGTTAAGTCAGTGGTTATGTTAAGACTAATGTGGTTATGAGTCTTTTCCCACTGGACATGGTAACAATTGGAACTTACCTGAGCAATAGTGCCCCAGCCAATGGACATCTGGTGTAAGAGCAGGGAACTGGAGTCTTAAAAGTGCTCTGTTGACTGGGGATGTGAGTTTTCTGTGAGAAGGATGCTCTTTAAGCTATGTTCTACCCTTAGAACAAAGGAGCAATATGGTGGCAGGTGTCTCAGAGTGAAGGACCCTGAAGTGACCACCTTGTGTGAATGCTGGAGATGAGGACCCATGTACTGCCCCAAAAAACCAGGGAAGGGGAACATGAGGCTGTTGAGTCAGCATTATCTCACGTACAGCTAGATTAGCAAGGATTGACTGCTCAGAGCAAACTTGTCGAGACAGAAGGATAAAAAAAAAAAAAAATTTTTTTTTTTTTTTTTAGAAGGATAGTTTTCCTAAAATCTGAGAGTTACACTTTCTTATTTTCTATTTTAAACTTTTAGGCAACCACTTCCAACACCCACCCTCCCCGCATATACACACACCCAAATGAACAAAATCTAATTCTGTTAGAGCAAAAGAATAGCATCTGATCCATTCGAAAATTGAGCCAAATTTGGCAGCAAGAATGCGAGATTTATAACAACTGTCTAGAATTAGATCTGCATTGACAAATTTTGACGTTCCATCCATGTAGAAGCAACGCCATGTGTGAGCCCAGGCTGATCAACAGTTTTCCAACAATTGGAAGTGAGGAATAATAGCATTATAGCAGTAAGTCACTCTCAACACTCCCAGGGATTGGAGAAACTGGCAACCCTCACTAAATATAGCACCAGGCCTGAAAATTGTCTACACACTTCCAAGCTAGTGTTTTGCAGAAACTCACTGCCAGTGGGGAATTGGCAAGGTATCTATCCAAAAGATAATGTAATTCTGCAACGGATACTGAATTTGGGGCACAGATGAGGCTGTTAGCTCAGGATGAAGATGAAAACAGGCACTCCACACAGAGTATACCTCTCCAAAGAGGAAGATGTTCCAAAGTGAGAGAAGGTCCTAGCCTCCTCTTTTGAGCAAGGGATCCTAGGAAACTTTTCCTGTTATTGTTAGGTGAGGTTCCTGGGCAGGCACCAACAATGAGTAGCAATGGAAGCTTAGATTGGTAGCATGGTGGGCCCAAAAATTAGCAGTCAGGCCAGCCTGGGAGCCAGGACACCAGACAGGAGACAGGAGACATGCCAAGACTGGCTCACAGGTGTTTATGGCAGGAGTCAAAGCAGGTGGAGTGTTTTGGGGTTGTGCAGACAAGGCAAAAAAGGGAAGGAGAATTAAAAATACGTGGGTGTCTGAAAGAGTTGATGAACAAGGGAATTTCCTATCTCATTCCGGACCATAGCAACTGCTGCTGGCCCAGGCCTTGCAGATGGAGACAGCCACTTGGAGAATCTAATGAGTTGGGGACTGCATGGGCAGAGGATAACAACAACTTCTTCTAGGCAAACCCTGCAAAACTCTTGTTAAAAAAATATACTGCCTGCAAAAGTTGATATGAAAAGGGGGCAGGTGTGGCTTCTTTAAAGTCATTTTAAAAATGTTGATTTATTTAGTTTTATTTTAGTTTTAGCTCCTGGAGAAAAATATCAGAAGTGGTTAAATTCATTGAGCCCACAATTCAGCAGTGTTATGCTAGGCCATCCAGTCATTGGGCTCATCCCTTCTAGTTGTTGTTGTGTGCTGTTGATTTCGACTCATAACAACCCAATGTGGCAGAGTAGAACTGCCCCACAGGGTTTCCTAGGCTGTAATCTTCACAGGAGCAGATGGCCAAGTCTTTTCTCCTGTGGAACCGCTGGTAGGCTCCACTGCTGGCCTTTCAATTTACAGCCAAAAGCTTAACCATCATGACACCAGGGCTCCTAAATTTCTTAGTGACATTAATGCCATGCCTTTCTGGTCTGAAATACCTGAACAACTCTGAGAGTTATGAATGCTTTTCTTTCTTTTGGCACTAGAAAGTGAGAAATGTAATACTGGAGGGAGGAAATTTATCTCAAGAGTTACCCGTTATTCAGCAGTTTAGTTGATTTCATTTAGAATCATCTTAGTTTTATTTAATACAATTATTAATTAACACTGTCATTCAACATAAATAATTTTCCACATGAATAAAACCAAAATCATTCAAATCAGTCAGGCTGCTGTTATTGGGTATTTATTTCCCAGTATAGTATCTTACAGGTTTTTCAAATTAAGTATAAGTTCTGTCCTTCGGAATGACTAAAATTACAGAGGAAGCATACCATCCCAGAAAATACCCTTCTGGTTTTATTTTTGATGAAAAATGTAAATGAGCAGTAGTGGGAAATCTGAAGCTCTGAGCCTCAGGTGGTAGCCTGTTGTGTGTTGATTTCAATCAATATGGCTAGGAGAGACGTGTTCTTATTATAGTGTGAGTTCCGTGACTAGACTAAAACCCAAACCAAATCCACTGCCATTGAGTCAATTCCAACTCATAGCAACACCATAGGACAGAGTAGAACTGCCCCATAGGGTTTCAAAGGCTGTGAACCTTTATGGAAGAGAGGACCATGACTTTCTCCTGCAAAGCCACTGGTGGTTTCAACTGCTGACCTTTTGGTTAGCAGCCAAGTGTTTTAGCCACTGCACCACCAGGGCTCCATTCCATGACTAAGGGTGGTATAAAAGGTCAAAACCTCAGTTATTTGCAAAGGCCTGACTAGAGGACAGAGGGAAGTTTGCGTTAGATGGACCAAAGGACATGTGGGAGAAAATCAGGCAGTAAAGGTGAGTAGGGAGCAGATCACGGAGGGCTTTATGGGCTAGTCTTGTTGTTAGGTGCCATTGAGCTGATTTTTGACTCATAGCAACCCCATGATACAGAGTAGAACTACCCCGTAGGATTTTCTAGGCTGTAATCTTTATGGGAACAGATTGCCAGGTCTTTCTCCTGTGGAGCCACTGGGTGGGTTCGAACTGCCAGCCTTTTGGTTAGCAGTTGAGCACTTAACCATTGTGCCACCGGGGCTCCTTTAGAAGGTTGCATTTCATCCTAGGCAATGAGTAGGAGCAGAAGCCAAAAAATGAGTTGAGAGACTGAGAGGTGGCACAGATGAGAAAGGAAGCCTGACTCTACCAGACTGAGTCCAGTACAATTAGATGGTGCCCAGCTACCACCACTGACTGCTCTAACAGCAATCACAATATAGGGTCCTGGGCAGAGCTGGAGAAAAATGTAGAACAAAATTCTAACTCAAAAAGAAAGACCAGACTTTCTTGGCTGACAGAGACAGAGAAACCCCGAGAGTATGGCCCCTGGGCACCCTTTCAGCTCAGTAATGAAGTCACTCCTGAGGTTCACCCTTCAGCCAAAGATTAGACAGGCCCATAAAACAAAACGAGACTAAAGGGGCACACCAGCCCAGGGAAAAGGACTAGAAGATAGGAGGGGACAGGAAAGGTAGTAATAGGGAACCCAAGGCTGAGAAGGGAGAGTGTTAAAATGTTGTGGGGTTGCAACCAATGTCATAAAATTATATGTGTACTAACTGTTTAATGAGAAACTAGTTTGTTCTGTAAACCTGCATCTAAAGTACGATAAAAAAAAAAGGAGGCCTGAACGACAATAGTGGCCATTAGAACATCCAGGAGGGGAACAGGCTGAGACGCATCTGGACAGCTGGAACCTGCAGGACTAACTTCATGTGGGGAAAAGGAGAAAGGAATTTAAGGAAAAGTTGTTCTTGATGATGGTGCCCGTCCCAATTCCTGTCCTTGTGGTGCACACGTGCATGTGTATATGGTGTGTTTAGGCTTGTAGAGTCTTTCCACTTACGGTTTTGGAATCTCTTTCCTTACTGGCTGTGTGCCTCTCCCTGAAACTCAATTTCTTCTTTAAAATGGACCTAAGAAATTCGCCTTATGCACTGTTTGAGAAGAGTGCATCTAAAGTGCATACATGGTGTCTGGCACATACAGAGAAGTTAGTTTACAAATGTAAATTGTTCGACCACCCATCCCCACCTTATTTACCCTTTTGGGAGAAAAGTGATTAACAAGGGATATTAAAATAACAATGTGCCCTAGGAACATGGAAGTTAAATATCTTAGCTGAATCATCTCCTGTAGTATAGTAGTGGAGTCCTTGGATGGTGGAAATGGTTAACATGCTTGCCTGCTAACCAAGAGGTTGGGAGTTCGAGCCTACTCAGAAGACCTTGGAAAAAAGGCCCTGGTAATCTTTGTTCAAAAAACCAGCCATTGAAAATCCTATGGAGCAGTGCTCTTCTCTGACACACGTGGGATCTCCATGGGTTGGAATTGACTCGACGACAACTAGTTTTTAGGATAATGGCGGAGCTATCGGCTAGAGGGTGCTGGTAGCCGAGCTTTCAACATCCTCTGGTGCACATCATAGGTCGAGTGAGTGTGAGACTCCCCGTCTGCTGAGCTGGGGCTTGTGAAAGCTGATCTGGACACAGCTTTGATTAAAGGAGATCAGGCTGTGTCTCCTTTTGAGGTAGCTTCGCTCCGCATCTATAATTCCACTGTTACCTTGCAGATAGGTGTGGGGCAGAAGTGAGTGTGGATTGGTGAAGATATATATTTACAGCTAGCAAAGCCATGCAAAGGGGTCTTCTGATAGTGTCATCCTAGCTTAACGTGGCAGGGTTAGCCCTGATGCCTTCACTACAGGAACTGAGCACCTCTCTGAGGTTGATGGTTAACCCCATGAGGATTGCATGGACCTTCAATGCCCAGAACGTTCTTACTCATTACAGTTAATGCCATTAACTGTAGGTTATTGCCATGTCCCAGCTGCAAGTTCCCAAATGTGGGCCACATATAGCAGAAACTATCCTATTTTTGCAGTTGAATTACTTTCTCCTCTTTTCCTTCTTGCTTTTGCCTCCTGGGAATGCAAGTATCAGAAGTCTTGGGAGAATAAGGAGTCCTATCAGGGCAACCTGAATTAATTTTTTGTGAAGAGGAGACTGGAGACCCATTATCTCTGTAACTCAGTAAAATAGCTCTTTCTTTCTCCTCCCTCCCTGCCTCCCTCCCTGCCTCCCTTCCTCCCTCCCTCCCTCCCTGCCTCCCTCCCTGCCTCCCTCCCTGCCTCCCTTCCTCCCTCCCTGCCTCCCTTCCTCCCTCCCTCCCTCCCTCCCTCCCTCCCTCCCTTCCTTCCTTCCTTCCTTCCTTCCTTCCTTCCTTCCTTCCTTCCTTCCTTCCTTCCTTCCTTCCTTCCTTCCTTCCTTCCTTCCTTCCTTCCTTCCTTCCTTCCTTCCTTCCTTCCTTCCTTCCTTCCTTCCTTCCTCCCTCCCTCCCTTCCTCCCTTCCTCCCTTCCTTTCACTCTCTCTCTTTCTTTCTCTCCCTCCTTGCCTTCCTGCATTCCTTCCTTTCTTTTTTTTGGAACTGTACAATAGAAACAAAATAAGAAGAGTCTACCTTAATTTCAAAGGTAACTCTTAGGTGAAGAAGAAAGTCATTAATGCCTGGCCAGATAGAGAGTAGAAAGAGAAACTTTAGAGGATAGAAACAGCCTAAGTACCTTGTAAATGCTGAGTGGATTTTAACACATAATAGATGAATAGAAACAGCCCACTAGGAGACTGTGAGATGGTCCGGTTGGGAAATGACTAATGCATGAACACAAATCTTGGTGACAGTGGGGCTAGCTATCTGTAAACTTTCTAAAGGTTAAATGAATGATAATAGAATTCTTATGCCCCAAAGTGAGTTTCAACCATTAAATACATGACACAGAGATGTATGCACCTTTAATTGGGCATAATTAAAAAAAAATGAAGTATGTTTAAAATAATAACATTCAGAACAAGACAGCAATTAGTCTAAAAAGCCAAAAGTGATAGTTGCTTGGTGATCTCATTGTTATCAGTAGAGATAAGTCTCTGTGCAGTGATTAAGAGCTTGGCTGCTAACCAAAAGGTTGGCAGCTTGAATCTATCTACCAGCTGCTCCTTGGAAACTGTATGGAGCAGTTCTATTCTGTCCTGTAGGGTCACTATGAGTTAAAATTGACTCAACAGCAGTGAGTTTGGCAAGTGAAGTGGGTTTTAGACCAATTGTAAGTTCCTTGAGGTTCCCTGGCAGCTAGAAACCATGCCCAAAAGCAACTTTAAATAAAATGAAAGCTGTGCATGAGTCTTCAAGTCAAGCCTACTATCGCACAGGGCCAACTCAATGTTTGATGTATTAAATTCTCTGCTATCCAGAGGTGGATTCTGTTTTTCCTCCTTCCAAACCTTTGATTGGTTTTGACTGTAGCAGCACTTCTAGTAGGCATATGAGAGAAAAGAAGGAAGAACCAAAAAATATAATTTATATTCCATTGATTCTTCTGCAGAAGGCTTTATGGGGAAGATGGTTGAGAGTCTGTCTAGAGAGAATGCTTGCTTCTGAATGACCTAGCTGGGTTTTTCTTGATTGCTGTCACCATAGACAACTGAGTGCTGAACTCTCCAGGTTCTTTCAGGTAGGTGAGTAGCTTCATCTCCAAGTTAGTGACAGAAGCACATAATTTACCTTTGCTTGAGTGAGTCTGTGCACCTCAGGAATTTAGCCACTTCTCTTAGACTTTGGTAAATCTAAGGGGTGCAAACGGTTAAGCTCTCCGCTGCTAAGTGAAACTCTAGCAGTTCAAGCCCACCCAGTGACTCTGTGGGAGAAAGGCCTAGAGGTCTGCTCCCATAAAGATTACAACTTAGAAAACCCTATGGGGCAGTTCTACTTTGTCACGTAGGGTCGCTATGAGGGGGAATCAACTCTATGGTACTGAACAACATCTATATGAATTATATATGTGCATATAATTTACATATATATGTATTATTTATTTATTTTTAAATGAACATAGAAAATACAATTTTTTTCTGATTTTTAAAATATTTTCTTAAAATTTTTATGAAATTTTTCAAACATATAAAAATGAAGAAAAAATATTTGAATGAACTCTTATATACCCATTACCCAGCTTCAAAAATGATGAAAACATAGCCAGATCTTGTTTCATGCATACCACTTCCTCTCACACTTGTTCCCCCCCCCGCCCAGCATTATTTTAAAGCAAATAAAACCCTGGAATTTTACCAAAATGTAATTAATGTCTGATTTATGGGAGAAAGATTTCCCAAAGTATGGTCCGGGGAAATCCTATCCTGAAAACCTACTAGATAAATAAAGGCTTCTAATGTTCACAGTTGTTAAGTGCTCTGCTGCTAACTGAAAGGTCAGTGGTTGGATTCCACCAGCCACTCTTCAAGAGAGATGTTGCAGCCTGCTTCCATACAGATTACAGCCTTGGAAACACTGTGGAGCAGTTCTACTCTGTCCTGTAGGGTTGCTATTGTCAGAACCAAATGGACTCAATTGCTATGGGTTTATTTTTTTATTATGCTTTAGATGAAAGTTACAGCTCAAGTTAATTTCTCGTTGAAAAATTTATACACATATTTTTTCATGACATTAGTTGCAATTCCCACAAAGTGACAGCACACTCCCCCTTACCACCGTGGGTTCTTTGCATCCATTGTCTAGTTCCTGTCCTTTCTTGACTTCTCATCCTGCTTTTGGACAGGAGCTGCTCATTTGGTCTCATAGATCCAGTCAAACTAAGAAGCACATTCTTCACATGTATTATTTTTTATTTTATAAAAAGTCTAATATTTGTTTGAAGAGTAGGCTTTGGGAATGGTTTCAGTTCTGCGTTAACAGTGCATTCAGGGGCTGTGGCTTCAGGGGTTCCTTCAGTCTTTGTCAGACCATTAAGTCGGGTCTAGTTGTGCTCTACATTTTTCTCCTGGTCTGTCCAGGACTCTCTGTTGTGTTCTCTGTTAGGGTGGTCATTGGTGGTAGCTAGGCACCATCTAGTTCTGGTCTTCGGACTGGTAGAGTCTCTGGTTCATTTGATCTTTTAGTCCTTTGGGCTTGTATTTTCCTTGTGTCTTTGGTTTTCGTCATTCTCCTTTGCTCCGAGTGGGATGGGACCAATTGATGTATTTTAGATGGCCACTTGTAAGCTTTTAGATTTATATTTGATAAAAACAAACAAACAAAAAAACAAACAAACAAAAACCAAACCCATTGCAGTCAAGTCAATTTTGAGTGTTGCTACCCTACAGGACAGAAGGAAACACTGGTGGCATAGTGATCAGGAGCTACAGCTACTAACCAAAAGGTCGGCAGTTCGAATCCACCAGGCGCTCCTTGGAAATTCTATGGGGCAGTTCTACTCTGTCCTATAGGGTTGCTATGAGCCACGGTCGACTTGATGGCAACGGGTAACAGGTACAGGACAGAACTGCCCCAAAGGGTCTCCAAGGAACGGCTGGTGGATTCAGACTGCCAACATTTTGGTTAGCAGCCAAGCTCTTAACCATTGTGCCACCAGGGCTCCTTATTTATGATAGGAAAGGAGAAATCTGGTGATTTCATTTTCTCAGGACAATTTAGGAACTAAACATAATACAGTTATCTCTTTGTTCCTTTAGTTGTTGTGTGCCACTGAGTCGATTCCAACTCATAGCAACACTGTATGACCGAGTAGAACTGCCCCGAAGTTTACTATTCTATAATCTTTATGGAAGCAGATCACCAGGCCTTTTCTCCTGTAGAATGGCTAGTGGCTTTGAACTACCTCTGATCTTTTGGTTAGCAGCTGAGCATTTAACCATTGTGTCATCAGGGCTCCTTCAGACCCGGGAAAATTCCACCAATGCTCACTGTGATAACCCCCAAGCCCCAAAGAGGCTCTCTTGAATCACATAGTGAAAGGGTCCGTAATGTAACTGGAGAGAGCAATGACTGGAGGGTTTTAAGAGCATCTTTTACTGTTTCACTTTCTTTGTCAAGGTCAGAGTGTTTCCTTCTAGATTACGTGTTTGATATATTCTCCCCTGAATACGAAATTATGCAAAACTTAAAAAAATTATACAATCATTTTCCAGTGTATCACGGGAAGTGAGGCAGTTGTGTGATAACAACAGAGAATTAAGCACCGACATTATTAGAGCTTTAGCAGAGCAAACTAAAACACTTCTGGTTGACTGGGTATTTATTCTGGCTGAGATACACTTTGCATGGAGATAGGGAATGTCTGGATTTGCAGCCACTAATACTGAACATTATCACTTCATTAAAATAGGTCAAGGTAAGTAAATGTGATAGTTTTTCCCCACATGCTATAATTACCAAGGGCAAATCAATAGGTTTTAGTCTTGTGTATATCTGGACCATAAAATTATATAATAAACAATTACTCATTGCAGCTGATTAAAATCAGTTTCTCAGGACAGATTAAAAGAGTGAGAAATAGAGAATAAAGTACCATGATTCTACTACTTATTACATCCAATAATAAGTTTTAAAACTTGTTGTTAAACATGTGAAGGCACCAGTATTTAGTGAAAAGAGCACTGGACCTGGAGCCAGACAACCAGGGTTAAGGAATCACTTCTGGTACCTTATTTTTATGCAGATAACTCATGCTTTCTACTTTTGTTTGCCAATCATTCCCTCCCCCCACCCAGAGTTATTTTCCTAAGCACAGTATGCTCATTTTTTTTAAATATATATATATTTTTTAATAACAACATGTAAAAAAAATTGGCACAGCAGCAGTCATGAAAGTATCTTACAGGTGGAGGGAGCAGTTGGCAAACAAATGTCATTATTTGAGTAAAAATTTGGTAGTTTGGACAATGTGATCTCAGAAAAATCATTTAGTCTCTTTGAGCCTTGGTTTGCTTATTTGAAAACAGAGATAACGATAAACCCTTAAAATGTTTTTTTTCTGGGGATTAAATAATATGATACATGAACCTACAAAATCCCAAAGAAGTTGTTATTAATAATCTCCACTAAAAATCAAACCCACTGCAGTCGAGTTGATTCCGACTCATAGTGGCCCTACAGGGTAGAATAGAACTGCCCCATAGGGTTTCCAAGGCTGCCACTTCTTTCTCTGTTGGAGCAGCTGGTGGATTTGAACTGCTGACCTCCTGGTTAGCAGCCAAGCATTTAACCACTATACCACCACGGCTCCTTCCTTATTAATTATTATTAATAATAATGATAAAGAAAGAAAGCAATAAAGCCAGAACAGAAAGGTGGCTACAAACGGAACAACAGAGTCCCCAGTAAGAGCTGACATATCTGGTTTAGGCCCACTCCTCCGAAACAGGAAGTTGCCCCCAGGTTCACTGATGAATGGAAGTTCAGCCACCCAAGAGCAATGATCTGTGACAAAACAGAAGAACCAATCACGCACTAAATATCAACCTAAGATATGTGCTTAATATTGACTTTTGTGTCTGTGATACTAAGAACAAAGATAGGTGTTTTTTTCTGGCCTCGTCACCAGGCTTTCTGTTCCAAGTATGTGTAATGGTAGTCCATGGTCATTATGATATAAGAATGTAATTTTCTCTCTCTCTCTTTTTTTTTTTTTTTGATTGGTTTAATTTAGGGGCCACAATGAGAAATGACCATTCCATGCTCCTAGAGAATTTCTGTCAACACCACACTTACAGATCAGTGAGTGTTCAAAGCCCTCACTTGCCATAGGAAGTCCATCAGCTTATCCACTGAGGTTCTGGGACTCAGAGTGGTCCAAAGTCTTCTTGGAATCACAGAAAGTTAGTGATAGAACTACAGAGTACTTGTGACTCGGGGCTTTTCTACCTGCTTTATCTACTGGAAGTTAATTGGGCGTTTTGTAAAATATCATAGGCATGGCTGTTACTCCACAAAAATAGTATCATTAAGGAAAAAAAAAAAGACTTTAAAGCATAGCAAGGGTATTAGAAGTGTCTGGAATATGCTGAGGGTAATTTTCGAAGGGATTTTCAGAGGTCTGGTAAGAGAAGCTAGGAAGAGCAGCATGGTCTCTTAAATGAAGAAGGTAAGGTATTAATCTTTCCAAATTAAAAGGGGATGATGTCTGACTGAAAGTCCCAGGGAAAACAGGAGGTTAGCAGTGGAAGAATGCATCTTATAATTTAGTGGAGAGATGAAAAGGGTGACTCAGTTAAAGGTGAGTTAGCTGGCGCAGTGAGGAATGACATCTTAAGTTGGTGTGAGGGTGGAAAGGAATGGGTGGGAGGCTTCTGTGCTCTTAGAATAAAACCAAACTAACCAAACCCAGTGCTGTCGAGTCGATTCCGACTCATAGCGACCCTATAGGACAGAGTAGAACTGCCGCATAGAGTTTCCGAGGAGCTCCTGGCGGATTCGAACAAACAACCCTTTGGTTAGCAGCCGTAGCACTTAACCACTACACCACCAGGGTTTCCCAATGGTCTTAGAATAGGCTCTGGCAATTTTATGGCTGTAACTTTCCTTTTGTTGTCGTCATACCATTCAGGGTGAAATTTCCATTTGAGGATCTCCATTGGTAACTCTCAAAAAGGAACATTTCCAGTTACTTTTCAGATCAAGCCTTACATAGATTATAAGTATTTTGAGTGGCAAGTTGAATTGCTGGGGGAAGACTATTGCCTCTGCAAGTTTGCCCCTTATGTTACAAATGCCAAAATGAAGAATAATGTAGACAGATTTTTGATCATTCTAATGAGACTAAAGGCATTACAGAAAATGTTAAAGATTTTCTTTTACTTCTTTTTTGGATGTTTTCAAGTTAAAATAGTAATGTAATATTATTGAACCAATTGGAACAAAGATGTGTAAAAGATAATCACCTTCCCTCCAAAGTTATCACAGTGTTATCAGTGTGACATGGACCCTTCCGTGTAATTCTACAGTATAACAATTGTGGGCATGGAGCAGGACTGGGCTATGTTTCGTTCTCTTGTACATAAGGTTGCTATGAGTCGGAGCCACCTCAATGGCACCTGACAGCAACAACATGTAATTCTTTATCCACACATTTAAAAAAATTTTTTAAAAGAGGCCAAACCTTAGATAAAACTGAGAGAATCTCAAAGTGCTTGAGACTTTTCTGCCTGATGAGAGATAAACTGAACTACCTTCTTTGGGTTCAGTTCTAAGGTAGAAGAATCTAGATTGAACTCTTTGAGGTTAGAGTCATGTGGAGATCAAAAATGGGCACCTAGAGGAGCAGACCTAGAAAAATTTAGCTCTAGAAAATTAGCCCTGAGTGGAATCCTAAATGCTAGGCAATCAGACTTCTTCCCTTAATCCTTATCTCCCATTTCTTTAATGTAGCTTCACAGAAAGGAGTATATAGTGAGTGATCTGTCAGTTGCCATCATATATTCTTAGGACAGTTCTTTTCATCAAAGTGTGTTTAGTATGCTTCTATGTGGGCATGGTTATATGGTGCAAAGCTTAGAAAATTGTGCTAAAGAGTCACAGCCCTGACATCTAGAGCATACAAAGAGAAAGCAAGGACCTAGGGGCAGATGAGCCCAGTAAAATAAGAAGCAGAATAAACCAAGGACTTAGTATATTTGCGGTGTGTGTTTTGTGTTCTGTGGGATGCTGGGGAGGATGCTCTGGAGGAGATAGGCCTGGAAAGAAATAGCTGCCTCACTTCCAGCCAGTCTGCATCCTCTGCCCAGGAGGTAGATGGGGAAGGGCAGGAATAAAAGGTGATTTTCTTACGCAAAGATGGAACTTCAATCTACATCCAATGGGGCACAACCCCACTGTACCAAAGATTTCTTTTTTTAATTGTTTGGGTGTTTTCGACATGCAGTGTACTATCCAAGTTATAAGATAACAAACACCATTATAGATAGTTAACACCATGTGTCTGTCCACACCATGTGAGAATTTGAGGAAACAGCCCTTCTGTCTATCTGCCTTTCTTTCTTCCTACTTGCTTACCTCCCTGCCTCCTACCTTCTTACCTACCTACCTATATATCATCTATTTATATAATATGTAGGTATGTATATATATCTTTATATACATGTACGTATGCCTGAGTACAGTAGACCTATCTCTCACCCCAGAATTCTTTCAAGACATGTGGTGAGTAATAACTGAATGATTTTCAGAGTTCTTTGAAGTGGGAAAATTAGATATTTTTTACACTTCTGACAATTGGTGTTATTTACAGAAAACTTGACAGTCAACTGCTTTTACACATCTCCTAGTGGGACACAATGCAGTAGACCATTCTGGTTATAGGTTCAACTGGGTTTGAACATTACTCTAGAAGCTTTCTTTTTCCCATTGGGATTTTATCTTTAGGAAAGAGCCGACATTACCTAAGGCAAGCATTAGACTTACTGCTCTATAAAAAAATCACATAACCCCCACCTCCACCCTAGTGCTCATTGCTGAGATGTGTGTAAATAAATAAATGACATCTGGCCTCCAAGAGCATGGCTCAGGAATTGTAGTGTCCACATTGTTTGCCCTCAGTGAATAACATAGAAACTGTTGGATAGATGCTGAAATCAGTGGATATGTTACACCGTAAAAACGTTGTTCCCTGCACAGAGTGAGTACAAATTTACTTGTACCCATGATCTAGATGGAAGGAGTTTTTGTAATAGTGGTGATTGTGGCAAGAAATACGAGCCTATATTCTGAGGCCAAGAAACCACACACATGTTCTTCAGGCATCAGTCATAGTCAAAAAGTTTTTTTGAACGATGAGTAAAATTTTAGTGTATTATTTGTATTTATTTTTTAAGCTTGGTAAAATACATGACCAATGCTGTCTGAAGTGTTATTGAAGTTTTGTCATCATTATGTAACATATGTTGCTAACCACTCACTCTTCATTCGTCATACTTGATTGAAAAATAGCGACCCAGGATAAAAAGAACATTTGAAGCAACGGGAAGGCAAGGGGTTGCTTAAGTTTTTTCTTCATTGTGATTGCGATTGAGCTCTTAATGCATTTATTATTGTAAAAAAATTGTTCTTGCAACCACCAATTATGTGTTAATGTAGATGGATAGAATTATGAACATTACCTGGGAAACTTCTAGAAATATAATCTGTCACATTAACTTGTACAAAGCATTTGTAAGTACGCTCTATGAGAATATTCAGACAATGTTTTAGCTTCTAATTCATTATCACTAGACCAGTTGTGTTTTGAACTGAAGGGCACATTTGGCTACTGCACTGGGGAAAAAATGGATTAGTTATTTTCATCTCTGTCAGTTTCTCTTTATCCACACATTTAAAATATTTCCTTTCTTTTTAAGCCACAGCTGTGTTATTCAAGTGTATTTTTTTCCCCAATAAAGACAATATACTGCACTGACATTCTGAATCATTTTGGTTTTGTTAGTATTGTTTATTTTAAATCTAAAATTCAGCAGCACGGTGGGTTATAAATGACAGGCTTTCACAGAACTAAAATAAGACTACTTTACATTAAAGGAACCAGCCACATTGCACAATTCAGTAATTCTCCCTTTTCCCATTATGGTGATTTGTGTGGACCTTTCTAAAACCAGTGGTTTAGGTAAAGATGCTCACTGGTTGGGAATATTTCTAAACATTTGATAGCACTGGGAATTATCCTAACAACGTAGAATATCCCTGTGAGTTAAGTCACTGGGTTCCACGTCTAAACAAAAACAAATCTTCCAAGGTCACCCTCTAAAAATTGAAACAACCAATAAATAGTTTATTGTAACCTTTAGGTCTTTATCTTAGGAGGGGATTGGCTAGTAACAAAAGCCAGTTCTCTGACTATGAGTGTTTAGAGCCATCATTGTACATTGCAATAAGCACATTTTTTTTTTAATCACGCTTTTTTTTTTTTTAGGTGAAAGCTTACAGCTCAAGTTAATTTCTTGCTCGAAAGTTTATACACATGTTGTTTTGTGACATTCGTTGCGATTCCCACAGCGTGACAGCGCGCTCTCCCTCTCCATCCCAGGTTACTTGTTTCTATTTGTCTAGTTCCTATCTCTTCCTGCCTTCTCGTCTTGCTTTTGGACAGGAGCTGCCCATTTGGTCTCATATATTTGATTGAACTAAGAAGCGTGTTCCTCACATGGGTTATTTTTCATTTTATAGGCCTTTCTAATCTTGCTCTGAAAAGTAGGCTTCGGGAATGGTTTCAATTCTGGGTTAGCAGTACATTCGAGGGCCATAGTTCAGGGGTTCCTTCAGCCTCTGTCAGACCAATTAGTCTGGTCTTTTTATGTGAATTTGAATTCTATTCTACATTTTTCTCCTGCACTGTTCAAGACTATCTGTTGTGATCCTTATTGGGGCAGTTGTTGGTGGTAGCCAGGCACCATCTAGTTCTTCTGGTCTCAGGCTGGTGGAGTCTCTGGTTCATGTGGTCCTTTAGTCCTTTGGGCTTGTATTTTCCTTGTGTTTTTGGTTTTCTTCATTCTCCTTTGCTCCGGGTGGATTGGGACCAATATATGTATCTTAGATAGCCACTTGAAGGCTTTTAACATCCCAGACGCTACTCACCAAAGTGGGATGCAGAGCATTTTCTTTATGAACTATGTTATGCCAATTTACCTAGATGTCCCCTGAGACTACGGTCCCTCAAAGCATTTAGATGTGTCTAGGAAACTTCTATGCTTTTGCTTTAGGGCCCCAGAATTTTTTTTCTTGTACTTTAGGTGAAGATTTACAGAACAAACTAGTTTCTTATCAGACTGTTAGTACACATAAAGTTTTATGACATTGGTTAACAACCCCCACAACATGTCAGTACTCTTCCTTCTCAGCCTTGGGTTTCCTATTACCAGCTTTCCTGTCTCCTCCTGCCTTCTAGTCCTTGCCCCAGGGCTGGTGTGCCTCTTTAGCCCCCTTTTTTTTTATGGGCCTGTCTAATCTTTGGCTGAAAGCTGAACCTCAGGAGTGACTTTGTTACTAGGCTGAAATGGCCTGCGGGGCCATCCTCTCAGGATTTCTCCAGTCTCTGTCAGGCCAGGAAGTCTGGTCTTTCTGAGTTAGAATTTTGTTCTACATTTTTCTCTACCTCTGTCCAGCACCCTCTACTCTGATCCCTGTCAGAGCAGTCAGTGGTGGTAGCCGGGCACCATCTCATTGTACTGGACTCAGCCTGGTAGCGGACATGGTAGCAGTAGTCCATTAGCTCTTTGGACTAATCTTTCCCTTGTATTTTCAGTTTTCTTCATTATTCCTTGCTTCCGAAGGGGTGAGACCAGTGGAGTATCCTAGATGGCTGCTCATAGGCTTTTAAGACCCCAGACTCTACTCATCAAAGTAGAATATAGAAGATTTTCTTTATCAACTGTTAGCCAATTGAGCTAAATATTCCTTGAGACCATGGTCCCCACAGCCTTCAGCCCAGCAATTCGGCCCCTCAGGGAGCTTGGATGTGTCTATGGAAACCCTGATGGTGTAGTGGTTAAGAGCTATGGGTGCTAACCAGAAGATTAGTAATCCAAATCTACCAGGTGCTCCTTGGAAACCCTATGGGGCAGTTCTACTCTGTCCTTACTTAGGGTAGCTATGAGTCAAAATCAACTTGATGGCAATAGGTTTAGGTATGGAGCTTCCATGACCTTGCCTTGCACATGTCGTGCTGGCTCCCCCAGTATTGTGTACTGTCTTACCCTTCGCCAAAGTTACCACTTATCTATTTAGTGTTTTTCCATCCCCATCCCTCCCCTCCCTCATAACCATCAAAGATCGTTTCTTTTTTGTGTAAACATATTCATGAGTTTTTGTAGTAGTGGTCTCATATAATATTTATCCTTTTGTGATTGACTTATTTCACTAAGCATAATGCCCTCCAGATTTATCCATGTTATGAGATGCTTCATGATTCATCATTGTTCTTTATGGTTGTGTAATACTCCATTGTGTGTATGTATCACAGTTTGTTTATCCATTCATCTGTTGATGGGCATCTAGGTTGTTTCCATCTTTTTGCTATTGTGAACAATGCTGTAGTGAACATGGGTGTGCACATGTCTATTCCTGTGACAACTCTTATTTCACTAGTATGTATTCCTAGGAGTGGAATTGCTGGATCATATGGTATTTCTATTGCTAGCTTTCTAAGGAAGTGCCATATCATTTTCCAAAATGGTCATATCATTTTCCAGAATGGTTGTATCATTTTGCATTCCCACCAGGAGTGCATAAGAGTTCCGATCTCCCCACAGCTTCTCCAACATTTGTTATTTCCTGTTTTTTTGATTCATAGGGTGCCAGAAATTTAATGAGAAATTTTATCCAATAAACCCACCGTCATAGCATATATCTCACTTCTACATTATGGCCATTTGAGAAAGAAAAAACAAAACAAAAAAAAACCCAAAAAGAACATGATAAGAAGCATTGAAGAACAGAAGACAAAGAAAGAGGGAATGTATGTGTGTGTTCATGTGTGCATGCCTGTGTGTGTGTGTGTGAGAGAGAGAGAGTGAAACAAAGAGAAAGAGTCATATACGCAAGTAATACACACAAATAAGAGGGAATAACACAAACACATAGAAGTAAACCAACTCCCATGTACTGGCAGCCATATTTTAAAACCTTTTAAAATATTGCTACTGACAAATTTTGTTTATAAATAGAGGCTATACTATACTGTAGTAATCACACCAAAAATTCTCTGATTTCACATAGTTTAACACAATACAAGCTTATGGATAGCTCAGGTCACAATCCAATGCCAGTGGGGAAAGGGGCTCTGTTCCATGCAGTCCTTCAGGGTGAGGTTCCTTCCATCTTGTGACCCCTCCATGTTCAACATGCAGTCTCCAAGGTCACTGAAAAGCGGGAAGTGAGAGTGGGGACTCAGTGAGTGAAGCTTTGAGGGTCATGCCAGAAAGTGTTATGCATCACTTCCACCCACTTTCCATTGGCTGGGACTGAGTCATGTGGCCCAATCTAACTGCAAGGAGGTACATAAAAATGCATCTTCCTTGTGTGCACAAGAGAAAAATAAAATGGTTTTGTTGAACACATATGGTTGTTATTGTTGTTTTGTTGACATCAGTGAAGATATCAACTCTCAATATTAGTGCAGATGTTTTTAAGCACTTGTTGAAATAAAGTGGGAGGATTAATAATGTTCGATATTTATTAAGTTCTTAGTACACACTGGGTAGTCTATGATGTTTATATAATTAAGTCCTTACTGACCTTATGTGTATGTGGTAGATGCTATTATTATTATTTTACAGATGAGGAAACTGACACTTTACCAAGAATATTCTTAGTAAGTGGTAGAGCTGGGTTTTGAATCCAGGCCATTTGATGCTAGGGCTTGGGGTCTTACTCACTGAGCCATATTATTTGACTAAATAAACATTTGTCCTTTAAATATTTGCTTGAGTTTACTGCTACCCTATTTGATTCCAAACCAGGTGCTCCATCCTTCTGTGTCTGATGTATGTGATCTACAAAAGAGGGGCAAAAATACCCACCTCCTACTTACTTGGCATTCAAACCAAATGGGGTAACAGCTGTGGAGTTTATTATGTTCTTTCAAATAAAGGCTGCACAGTATTCTTATAATTAAAATGTGACTTATTTTTTTAGTACATAATATAGCCACATGATCCAAAATTCAAAAGGCACAAAAGGATATAGAATGAAAGGTCTTTTAATCACTTCTGTTCCCTCACCGCCTATTTCCTCAACACAGAGTCAATCAATATTATTAATTTCATTTGTATGTCTTTCAAGAGACAGACTATACTTGTAAAAACTTGTGTTTTTATATATAATTCCCTTGTGGGAAAAGAAATAGTAGCATACTATGTAGAGTTTTCCCCTTGTTTTTTCTGCAATTAACATTTTAGTTTAATCATCAGTCTATACATAGAACTGCAGCGTTCTTTTTATCTGCTGCAAAGTTATTCATTGTAGGGATATATTCTGGTTTATTTAACCAGTCTCCAATTGATGGACATTGAGATTGTCTCTTACATTTTTACAATATCATTTCCATAAATGTGTATGTATTTTTAGGACAAATTCATGGAAATGAAACTACAAGAAATTAAAGTCAGCAGTTTAATTTAATATCTTTGCATTTAATGGTTGAATTTGGGATTAGTGGTAGCAGTAAGCAACTGAGAGTATCATGGTAAACACTGAGACACAGATCATGTCTTCTTGACCATCTCAAAATGTAGCTAGTGCTAAGGGAGATGGAGTTATGATCAGTGGTGTCAAGTTCTGAAAGTCCTTATTCTAGGTTCACCATCAATTAGGTATTTGGTCTGTTCCTTTTCCAGTTTTGGTCTACAAATCTAAATAAAGATGTCGTATTCTATTTATTATAACATTGCCAGAAAAGATCACAATTCCAAATAAAGGATTAGGAAGCCAGTTCAGATGATATTTTTGAACATCGCATTATATTATAGAAGTCCCTGAGTGGTGGAAATGGTTAACGTGCTCAACTGCTTCCCAAAAGGTTGGAGGTTCAAGTCCACCCAGAGGCACTTCGGAAGAAAGTCCTGGTGATCTATTTCTTAAATATCAGCTGCTGAGAAGCCTATTGAGCACATTTCTACTCTGACACACATGGGGTCTCCATGAGTAGGAATTGACTCGATGACAACTGGTTTAATTATACTTTAAGTTTTGTTTTTATTTTTTAATTTTTAAAATTCTAAATTATAAGCCATCACCAGACTTGCATATACAGTTATCAATTTGCCTTATAACATTCCCCTCTTAGCACCTAAGACAGAGACTCCAAATTAAAAAAAAAAAAAAAATCCGTTGCCATTGAGCCTGACTCATAGTGACCCTGTAGGACAGAGAAGAACTGCTCCATAGAGTTTCCAAGGAGCACCTGGTGGATTTGAACTGCTGACACTTTGCTTAGTAGACATGGCTCTTAACCACTACATCATCAGGGTTCCCAAGACTTCAGGTACCCAAAAAACCCATTGTCATCAAGTTGATTCTGACTCATATCAACCCTATAGGACAGAGTAGAACTGCTCCATAGAGTTTCCAAAGAGCACTTGGTGGATTCGAACTGCCGGCCTTTTGGTTAGCAGCTGTAGCACTTAACCATTATGCCACCAGGGTTTCCTAGACTCCACATAAACAAAAACAAAAACAAAAAAACCCAAACCCGTTGCTGTTGAGTTGATTCTGAGTCATAGCGACTCTGTAAGGCAGAGTAGAACTGCCTCATAGGGTTTCCAAAGAGCACCTGCTGGATTTGAACTGCCGAACTTTTTTGGTTAGCAGCCCACCTCTTAACCACTATGCCCCCAGTGTTTAGACCCCAAATAAAAAAAAGTGTATATGTATATTTTTTTGGCTCCTTCTACTTTGTTGCTCTCCCATTCTCAACATGTAGCATCCATCTCAAAGTTCAAGATAACTGTTCCAGCTCCTTCCATTACTTCCACATTTCAAACAGCAGGAAAATCTTGTACATATATTGCTATATTTATACCTAAGTCTTTCCTTACTTTCTTTCTCTCTGTCTGTCTCTCCTTTCATCCTTCCTTTCTTTCTGTTATTTTGGTGCTAATGTAGATGATGTGTTTTTAATTTCAAATTCCAATTTTTCATTGCTGGTATGTAGGAAAGTAGTTGACTTTTACATAGTCACCTTGTATCTTACAACCTTCCTATAATTGCTTACTAGTTTCAGGAATTTTTTTTTGACGATTCTTTGGAATTTTCTACATAGACATCATTTCTGAACAAAAACAGTTTTGTTTCTTCCTTCCCAATCTGCATTTCTTTTCTTTTCTTTTTTATCTAACTGCATTTGCTAGAACTCCCAGTACAATGCTGAATAGGAGTGGTGAGAGGGGACATCTTTGTCTTGTTCCTAAAACATCTAGTTTTTCATCATTAATTATGAGGTTGTTGTTTGGTGCTGTTGAGTTGCTTCTGACTCATAGGGGCCCTACCTACAACAAAACACTGCCTGGTCCTGCTCCACCCTCACAATCATTGTTATGCTTGAGCCCATTGTTGGCAGCCACTGTGTCAATCCATCTTGTTGAAGGTCTTCCTCTTTTTCCCTGACCCTCTACTTTATAAAGCATGATGTTCTTCTCCAGGGACTAATCCTTCCTGATAACATGTTCAAAGTATGTGAGGTGTAGTCTCGCTATCCTTGCTTCTAAGGAGCACTCTGGTCGTACTTCTTCCAAGATAGATTTGTTTGTTCTTTTGGCAGTCCATGGTATATTCAATATTCTTCACCAACATCATAATTCAAAGGCATCAATTCTTTTCTGGTCTTCCTCATTCATTGTCCAGCTTTCCCATACATATGAGGCAATTGAAAACACCATGGCTTTGGTCAGGTGCATTGTAGTCTTCAAGGTGACATCTTTGCTTTTTTAACGTTTTATAGAAGTCTTTTGCAGTAGACTTACCCAATGCAATGTGTCATTTGATTTCTTGAGTGCTGCTTCTATGGATGTTGATTGTGGATCCAAGTAAAATAAAATCCTTGACAACTTCAATCATTTCTACTTTTATTGTATGTTGTTTATTGGTCCAGTTGTGAGGATTTTTGTTTTCTTTATGTTGAGGTGTAATCCATATTGAAGGCTGTGGTCTTTGATCTTCATTGGTTAGTTCTTCAAGTCCTCTTCACTTTCAGCAAGCAAGGTTGTGTCATCTGCATATCGCAGATTGTTAATGAGTCTTCCTCCATCCCTGATGCTCTGATCTTCTTCATGTAGATAGTCCAGCTTTTCAGATTATTTGCTCAAATTACAGACTGAATTACTATGGTGAAAGGATACAACCCTGATGCATACCTTTCCTGACTTTAAACCACGCAGTATCCCCTTGTTCTGTTTGAACGACTGCCTCTTGATCTATGTACAGGTTCCTCAGGAGCACAATTAAGTGTTCTGGAATTCCCATTCTTCTCAATGTTATCCATAATTTGTTATGATCCACACAATCAAATGTCTTTGCTTAGTTAGTAAAACCCAGGTAAATATCTTTATGATATTCTCTGCTTTCAGTCAGGATCCATCTGACATTAGCAATGGTATCCCTTGTTCTATGTCCTCTTCTGAATCTGGCTTGAATTTCTGGCAGTGCCCTGTCAATGTACTGCTGCAGCCACTTTTGAATGATCTTCAGGGAAATTTTACTTGTGGGTGATATTAATGATAATGTTTGATAATTTTGCATTCTGTTGAATAGCCTTTCTTTGGAATAGGCATAAATATGGATTTCTTCCAGGCAGTTGGCCAGGTAGCTGTCTTCCAAATTTCTTGGCATAGACCAGTGAGCTCTTCCAGTGCTGCATCCATTTGTTGAAATACCTCAACTGGTATTCTATCAATTCCCGGAGTCTTGTTTTTTGCCAGTGCCTTCAGTGCAGCTTGAATCTCTTCCTTCAGTACCATCGGTTCCTGCTTACATACCACCTTCTGAAATGGTTGAACGCCGACCAATTCTTTTTGGTATAGTGACTCTGTGTATTCCTTCCATCTTCTTTTGACGCTTCCTGAGTTGTTTAATGTTTTTCCCATAGAATCCTTCAATATTGCAACTTAGGCTTGAATGTTTTCTTCAGTTTTTTCAGCTTGAGAAATGCAGAGAGTGTTCTTCCCTTTTAGTTTTCCATCTCCAGGTTTTTGCACATGTCACTGTAATACTTTGTCTTCTCTAGCTGCCCTTCAAAATATTCTGTTTAGCGCTTTTACTTAATCATTTCTTCCTTTCACTTTAACTACTCAAGAGTCAAGAGCAAGTTTCAGAGTCTCTTCATCCATTTTGGTCTTTTTAATGACCTCTTGCTTTCTTCATGTATAATGTCCTTGATGTCATTCCAAAACTCGCCTGGTCTTTGGTTGTTAGTGTTCAACTTGTCAAATCTATTCTTGAGATGGTCTCTAAATTCAGGTGGGATATACTCAAGATCATACTTTGGCTCTCGTGGATTTGTTCTAATTTTTTTCAGTTTTAACTTGAACTTGCATACGACCAATTAATGGCCTGCTCCACAGTCCACCCCTGGTCTTGTTCTGACTGGTGATATTGAGTTTTTCCATTGTCTCTTTCCACAGATGTAGCCGGTTTGATTTCTGTGTATTCCATCTGGCGAGGTCCACATGAATACAACAAATAAAACCTACTCAGTGCCCTCGAGTTGATTCGACTCATAGCGACCCTATAGGACAAAGTAGAGCTGTCCCACAGAGTTTCCAAGAAGCACCTGGCCGATTTGAACTGCCGACCCTTTGGTTAGCAGCCGTAGCACTTAACCACTACACCACTCCACATGAATAGTCGCCATTTATGTTGTTTAAAAAAAAGATATTTGCAATGAAGAAGTTGTTGGTCTTGCAAAATTGTATCATGGGACCTCCAGCTTTGTTTCTATGACCAAGGCCATATTTTCCAACTACCAACCCTTCTTCTTTGTTTCCAACTTTCGCATTTCCAATCACTAATAATTATCAATGCATCCTGATTTTATAGTCCATCAGTTTCAGACTGCAGAAGTTGGTAAATATCTTCAGTTCCTTCATTTTTGTCCTTAGTGGTTGGTGTGTAAATTTGAATAACTCTCATATTAACTGGTCTTTCTTGTAGGAGTGTGGATATTATCCTATCACTGACAGTGTTGTAAATTAGGATAGATCTTCTTTTTGAAGATGAATACAACACCATTCCTCTTCATGTTATCATTCCCGGCATAGTAGACGATATGATTGTCCGATTCAAATGGCAATACCAGTCCATTTCAGCTCACTAATGCCTGGGATATTGATGTTTGTGCATTCCATTTCATTTTTGATGATTTCCAGTTTTCCTAGATTCATACTTTGTACATTCCATGTTCCAATCATTAATGGATGTTTGCAGCTGTTTCTTCTCATTTTGAGTTGTGCCACATCAGCAAATGAAGGTCCCACAACCTTGACCCCATCCATGTCATTAAGGTCAACTGTACTTTCAGGAGGCAGCTCATCCCCCATAGTATTTTAAGAGACTTCCATCCTGGGAGGGCTCATCTGCTGGCACTATATCAGACAATGTTCTGCTGCTATGCATAAGGTTTTCACTGGCTAATTCTTTTCCTAAGTAGACCACTGGTCCTTCTTCCTGGTCTGTCTTAGTCTGGAAGCTCAGCTGAAACCTGTCTGACATGGGTGACCCTACTGGTATTTGAATATGGTGGAATAGCTTCCAGCATCACAACAACACAAAAGCCCCCATGGTACAACAAACTGACAGATGCACATGGGTATCTTCCTTGTAGGGCTATGGATGTTATCCTCTAACTGAGAGCGTTTTACTTCAGGATAGATGTTGAAATGTTCTTTTTGATGGTGAATGCAATGCCATTCCTCTTCAAGTTGTCATTCCCAGCGTAGTAGACCATACGATTGTCCAATTCAAAATGGTCAATACCTGTTCATTTCAGCTCACTAATGCCTATGATATTGATGTTTATGCACTCCATTTCATTTTTGACAAATTTCAATTTTCCTAGATTCATACTTCGTACATTCCATGTGTTGACTATTAATGGATGTTTGCAGCTGTTTTTTTTTTTCTCATTTTGAGTCATGCCTCATCAGCAAATGAAGGTCCTGAAAGCTTGACTCCATCCACGTCATTAAGGTTGACTCTACTTTGAGGAGGCAGCTCTTCCCCAGTTGTCTTTTGAGTGTCATCCAGCCTGGGGGGTTCATCTTCCAGCACTATATCAGACAGTATTTGGCTGCTATTTGTAAGGTTTTCACTGGCTAATTCTTTTCAGAAGCAGGCCACCATGTCTTTTTTCCTAGTCTATCTTAGTCTGGAAGCTCAGCTAAAATCTGTCTGAAATGGGTGACCCTGCTGGTATTTGAATACCAGTGGCATAGCTTCCAGCATCACAGTAACACGCAAGCCCCCACAGTATAACAAACTGACAAACGTGTAAGGGAAGTATGAAGTTAGATATAGGTTTTTTTTGTAGATGTTCCTTATCAAGTTGCGGACATTCTCCTCTATTTCTAGTTTTCTGAGAGCTTTTATCATAAATGAGTGTTATATTTTGTCAAATGCTTTTTCTGCATTTATGGGCGTGATCATATGGCTTTTCTTCTTTAGCCTACTTATACGATGAGTTACATTATTCGTTTTGCAAATGTTGCACCAGCCCACCTGGGATAAATTCTACTTTGTTGTGTATCTTTTTTTTTTTTTTTTAATACATTGTTGAGTTCAATTTGCGAACATTTTGTTGAGGATTTTTGAATCTATGTCCATGCTTTCATTTTTTTTTTATTGGAAAATGCAAGTAATATGGATTTCATATAATTGAAGATCAAGTTGAAGGTGAAATATAATAACAAAATTTTCTTACATAAAGATCCAAATATTTTCTCTCTTTCCTCTTATGCCCAAAGGTTCAGTGATGGAGAAATTACTTCATTACACTAGGAAAGTGAGGGGGGATATCTTACGAAAATCTATTTACAGTAGTACATTTTCAGCCCTGTAACGGTAAAGCAGCAACACACCTCCTCTGGAGGATTTCACACTTTAGTAACTCATTATGTCACAGGCTCCTCTTGGTGTGAAATTCCTCTGATTAAGAAGAGTTGACAGAGGCAGGAGAAGGAAGTAATTCTCTTCTTCTTCCCTCTAAACAAGTCATACTTAATATTTCCTCAAGGTCAAGTTCAATTGAAAATAGGACAGGGTGATAGCTCTTTGGATTTGTACTAATAACTGGGTGTCTCCGCAGAGGCCTTTTGGCAGGTGAGCAAAGTTAACTTATCAAAATGCTTAAGGAAGCAAAATTGCCCACCAGACAAAAGATCCAGAAGTTTCAGGGCCCATCATAACTAGATATATCTTTCTTTTCCACTAATAAGAATAAGCCTAATGCTAGAATAGCAATGCCTTTGAAAGTCTGCTTTCAGATGCAGAGCAAAAATATTCTTCCTGAGATTTTGTGTATAATTTTAATTTTAGGTATTTCCTTTCAACTGGCTTCAGAATATATTAGAAAAATTATGACAGAATACAATGCTCTTCATCTTGGTGGCAATTGAGTGACACCTTGCTGCATATATTTGAAAGCCCAGGTGGCTCCTCCACGAACTTTCCTTAACTATACCTTCAATCTTTTAGTCAGCTGTTGTTGACCCATTCCTCAGAGCCTTGAAGATCTGGAATGTTGGTCTTGGTTATGTGTGGATTCAAGAGCATGGACGTGTAATTACTTTAACTCAGATGTTAAGCAGGGTCATATTTTCAAAGCAGATACTGATGCTCAAATTGTACAGCATGGTTAAGAGGATAGGCTTTGACCCCAGCTCTGGATTCAAGACCTAGCACCACCCTTTACCAGCCATGTGATCTTGGGTAAGTCACTTAACCTCTCTGAACCTCAATTTACTAACCAGAAAAATGTGGATAAGGGTAGTATTTGTCTTACAGGGTGAGAAGGTATGGGAAGAATTTCACCCAGTAAGTTTTTATAGAAGCCATTTATTTTAAATTTAATTATGTGCTAAAAAGAGAAACGTGATGAGAGAGACTCAAATTTTGAAAGGAATAAAGATTTCCCTCTGCTTTTATGGCCTCTGGTTGTTTTACAATTTGGAAATGAGTGCCTTTCATAATAAATACAGACTCTAGGAATGAACTAATGAAAAATGTATGCATGGTTGAAATCGACTCAGTGACAACGGGTTTGGTTTTAGAGAATGGATTGTGGTAATACAATGCCTATTTTTAGACCCACCTACACCACCAGCTTCCATGTTGTTGTTGTTAGGTGCCATCAAGTCCATCTTGGTGGCACTTGAGTGACATAGCAACTGTATGTACAGTACAACAAAACACTGCCCTGTCTTGGGCCACCCTCACAATCATTGCTGTATTTGAACCCTTTGTTGCAGCTACTCTACTTTAACAAGAATGAAGTCCTTCGCCAGGGACTGGTTGCTCGTGATAACATATCCAAAGTACATGCGGGGAAGTCTTGCCATCCTTGCTTCCAAGGAGCATGCTGGTTGTACTTCTTCCAAGACAGGTTTGTTAGGTCTTTTGGCAGTCCACGGTATATTCGATATTCTTTGCCAACACCATAATTCCAAGTCACCAATTCTTCGGTCTTCCTTATTCATTGTACATTTTTCATGTGCATATGAGGCAACTGAAAATACCATGGCTTAGTCCTCAAGGTGACATCTTTGCTTTTTAACACTTTAAAGAGGTCTTTTGCGGCGGATTTGCCCAGTACAATGACTCTTTTGATATCTTGACTGCTGCTTTCAGGGGCGTTGATTGTGCATCCAAGAAAAATGAAATCCTTGACAACTTCAATTTTGGCTTATTGTGATGTTGCTTATTGATACAATTGTGACAAACTTTGTTTTCTTTAAGTTGAGGTGTAATCCATACAGAAAGTTGTGGTTTTTGATCTTTCTCGGTAAGTGCTTCAAGTCTTCTTAATTATCAGCAAGCCAGGTTGTGTTATCTGCATATTGTAGGTTGTCAGTGAGTCTTCAACCAATCCTGATGCCATGGTCCTCTTCACATAGTCAAATTTCTCTGATTATTTGCTCAGCATACAGATTAAGTATGGTGAAAGGATACAACCCTGATACACACCTTTCCCGACTTTAAACCATGCAGTATGTTTGAACAACTGCCTCTTGTTCCATGTACAGGTTTCTCATGAACACAATTAAGTGTTCTGAAATTCCCATTCCTCACAATACTATTCATAATTTACTATGATCCACACAGTGGAATGCCTTTGCATAGTCAATAAAATACAGATAAACATCTTTCTGGTATTCTCTGCTTTCAGCCAAGACCTATCTGATATTAGCAGTGATATCCCTCTTTCCATGTCATCCTCTGAATCTGGGTTGAATTTCTGGAAGTTCCAAAGTTTATAGTTACTTGCTTTCATGTCACTTCCTTCTTTTATCTCTGAAACTTTTTAGAGTTATGTGGTGAAAACTGGCATGCTTCTGATTGATTGCCTCCCTTGCAGTCTTAATTTTCAGGCTTATTTTGTCTTCTAAGTCAGTTACCAAATTTTCACATCCTCTCAAGCTTCCAAAATTTTGTTGATATCTCGTGTCTACTGTTGCTGCCTGTCTGGTCCCATTTACTCTTGTGCGTATATGCCTTCCTTATACCTTAAATGTCCTGCTTACTAGTTTTATCTTTTAGTTTCCCTGAGGGATAATTAACAAACTCATGTGCTAAACATGCCAGGTTTAATCTGAAGTGTAGCCTTTTATTTTCTCTGATCTTGCTTATGAATTCATGCCTTACTGTCGGTCTTTTCTGGTTGATGTGGCTTGTTTCAGTCAAATGTTCATTAAATTTAAGTACCATTTACCTATTAGTGTTGCTTTAAATAATCTTTATGGCATCATTTGATTTCTTTTGTTTAAGTCCCCACTCTTTCAGATGTGTCCTTTTCTCTTTTCTAGCATATAGCCTCTGGGTCCTTGAGACGGGGGAGTGGAGGGATTTGGATTCATGAAGCATTCTCTGGATTCTCTTGGGTTTCTGTTAGGGCGTGGTTGCTCTGGGTTGGCTTCTGGGCTGGTGGCTGTTGAGGTGCAAATTGTCCCATCTGACACTAACTGCCGAAGACTGTGGTCCTGGCCATTTGCTGTCAATACTGAATTATCTATGCCATTTGGGCTCAATTTCCAAGTTCCTCTCAGGCCACTGGCTCCCTCAAGTTCTCTTCATTCCCTCATCAAGGCACTCAGAAGCTTCTATGTCCTGCATGCCCAGTGCAGGCTGTGAGAAAACAGAAACTCTTTTTTCTGGTCATTCCCCTGAGCTGCTCTGTTGTGCTATAGCACCCCATATTCTCGGATGCTTTTTCCAAGGTTTCCAGCTAGGCCAGAGAAAAACTCCTTTGCTTTCAGTTTTTCCTCAACATTAATTCCAGCTGGGATTTTAGCACAAGGGAGAGTGCGACACATGTTTCTCATGTCTTGTCTCTACCTTTGCTTTTCTCCACACTCCCTAACCTAGAAAAAAGCAGGCTTTCCTTGCTGCTCGCTCTCTGGTCACAATTTCCTTCTGTCATAAGTTCATTCTTCTTGCAAACATTAAACTCTCTGGCTCTGCCCTTAAGATGGAAAAGTATTCATTTGAAATTATGAGTATAAAAAAACCCTTTTCTGCCAGTTTTAGCTTTTATATAGGTGATGCAGAAGAGCTTGTAAACTATGTATCACTGAGGTTAAAAAAAAAAAACAAACAACAGTTGCTGTCAAGTCGATTTGGACTCATGGCAGCCCCATACGTGACAGAGTAGCATTGTGCTCCAGAGGGATCTCAATGGCTAATTTTTTTGGAAGTAGATTGTCAGGCTTTTTTTCCCAAAGCACTTCTGCATGGATTTGAACCTCCAACTTTGCACCACCCAAGGACTCCAAAACAAAATATATATACCAAGCATATTATCTGTTTTATAAATGTTTAAATAGGATAGAAACAAACACAGATTATTTTGACGAGCAAAATGTTTCAAAATAGTAAAAATTATTCTAGAAAACAACAACAAAAGACATTAAAAAAAAAAAAAATGGAGACAGCCGAGGAAAAGGTCTTAAAAAAGGAAAAGGAAGGAGGTATTGTGTTAGTTCTAGTCTTAGCTCTACCACTATCTCTTGACCACAGGTAAGTCGCTTAACTTCTTTGAGTCTTTATAATGTCATTCAGAAAAAGTAAAAGGCTACCTTTGATAGCCTCACTTGTGTTTTCCATCTTGGTATTTTCCTTTTTATGATTTTAGGTATTATGCTGTAATGCTGTTCTGGCAACATATAACTGCATAATAACCACTCCAATACTTAGAGGCTAAAAACAGCAAAAATATATTTTTCTCAAGAATCTGCCATTTGTGCAAGGATCCATGGGGAAAGCCCATTTCTCTCCATGCTGCATCAGCTGGGGTAGCTAGGTGAGTGTAACGGAAAGACTGAGTTGAGAGAAAGGGAAACACAAACTGGATTTTTGGGATTATTTAAATATTTCTTCATTTATCACCACAACTGATAAAATATTTTATTTCTTGATGATGGGTAAACATTAAAACCAGTCACTTGGTAATTTGATCAGGTAGGTACCTCTACTTTCATGTACCTGCAAGGATAAGTGGAGTTTGGTTTATGACTTCAAGGTCCTGGAGAAAGATTGCTATATATTTGGTAAAGTGTTGATGCTAAATGAAGGCCATTATCTGTTAACTCTTTGAAAATATGAGAAAATTTAATGAATTCAGGCACTCCGAAGTTCAATATGCCTGGTTTCTACAATGTCGAGGCTGAGGTGAGCAAAGAGGGAAGAAGAAAAGCCAAATTAATTGGATGGATACAAGTTCAAGATCAACCAGGAGTAGATTTTACAAATAAGGGACATTTTCAAAGGTCCAATTCCTTCTTAGTTATCTAGTGCTGCTATAACAGAACGATGGCTTTAACGAACAAATTTATTTTTCAGTTTAGGGGGTTAGAAGTCCGAATTCAGAGTGCTAGATCTATGGGAGGGCTTTCTGTTTCTGTCGGCTCTGGAGGAAGGTCGTTGTCTCTTTAGCTTCTGCTTCTTGGTTCCTTGGAGATCTCCATGTGTCTTGGCATCTACCTTACCTCATGTCTCCTCTGCTGGCTTGTTTAATCTCTTTTATATTTCAAAATAGATGAACTGAAGACACACCCTATACAAATCCTGCCTTATTAACATAACAAAGACAATCCATTCTGAAATGGGATTATAACTGCAGGCATAGAGGTTAGGATTTACAACACATATTTTTGGGGGGATGTAATTCAATCCATAACATTTTCTTAAGAATGGAAGAAATAGCAGAAATAGTAATGACAAAGACTCACCCAACACTTATACAATAAGTGTTTTACATTATGAATGTCAAAAAGACTGTATGGATATAGTAGATGCCCAACAAATATGTGATGAATGAATAAATAAATGATACATAAAAAAAAATAGTAAGTGCTTTTTATGGATTATGTCCCCCCAAACATGTATCAACTTGGTTAGGTAATGATTCCCAGTTTTGTATGGTTGTCCTCCATTTTGTGATTGATGTAATTTTCCTGTATGTTGTAAAGCCTAATCTCTGCCTGTGGTTAATGAGGCAAGATTAGATTATGTTAAAGAGGATTAGGGTGGGATGTAACACCTTTACTCAGATCACACCCCTGATCTAATACAAAGAGTGTTTCCCTGGGGTGTGGCCTGCATCACCTTTTATCTTACAATAGATAAAAGGAAAGGGAAGTGAGCAGAGAGTTGAGGACCTCATATCACCAAGAAAGCAATGCCGGGAGCCAAGTGCATCCTTTGGACTGGGGTCCTTGCCCTGAGAAGGTCCTTGACCAGGGGATGATTGTTGACAAGGACCCTCCTCCAGAGCCAACAGAGAGAGAAAGCCTTCCTCCGGAGCTGGCTCCCTGAATCTAGACTTCTACCCTACTAGACTGTGAGGGAATAAACTTCTGTTTGTTGAAGCCATCCGCTTGTGGTATTTCTGTTATAGTAGCACTAGATAACCAAGACAGTGCTCAATACATATTTGTTGAACCAATGAATTCATATTTTAGGAGATTAGGAAACTACGGCATTGAGAGGTTAAATATTTTTCTTAAGGCCATACTCAAGTAGGTGAATGGCAGATGTAAAATTTGAAATGAATCCAGATATTTTAAAATCCAAACTCCGAGCACTTATTCCCTCAGCTGCATACCTCAGAGTGACGTATTACAGTGATGTAAAAGAATGAAAGTTGGAAATACAGAAATGAGAAATACTAAAAAAAGAAAGTTTAGTCAAGTGCATTTTCAGTGTGATTCAGCAGCATACAATGAAGTAAACATATACTTCTTGCGAAGGTTATTTATAACCTCTGATTGCCTTCTAAGGAGGGTGGGCCGTGATAACTGGAAAGTTCTTCCATTAGCTCTGTGATTGGGTGTGGATGGGTGAATTTGAAGGACACAGCACAGAAGTAAGTCATTACTCTCTATGTAAAAAGGAGCAAGGGCTTGAAAGACCTGAGAAACTACCAGAATCTAGGATGAGTGCCCCCTTGGGGAGTGGCTGAGAAAGGAAACTCTAGGAGTGCAGCCCTAACAGGGACTTGAGAGAACAGACATGTTGCTTAGGGAATCACATGGCTGTGTGCTCTGGAGGTTTGAGTTTAAAACTTTTTCATTTCCCATTCTAAATCCCCACTAAATTGCAGACTACTTGCTCATGTTTTGGTGTGAGCAGATTTATTTTCTCAAGAATGGAAATATGTGCTAAGCCCTACTGGAAACTTGGCATGAGTGAGAACAAAGGATGTGTGCAAGGTGAGCTGGAGATTAGGTAATACTTTGCTTTACTTGTGGGGGGAGGCAGGGCCCACCATCTGAGTGACAGATGAAGGCCCTCCAGATTCTATTACATCCTGAGGGAAATGTCCTTTCAGACCACACAATTTCCTTCCTTACCTTTGAATCCGGGCTTATCCAAGACAACTTTTGTTTTTGGGATAGCCTTCTTTGCTGGGAGGTTGTGATGCTAGGGGAGGAACATCAGTGCAGGTGCTACACAAGGTTTATCCTAATTTGATCCTAACTGCAGTAAATTTCCCAGACCCTTCCCATTGACAAGAGCCACAAACTTCATGTCCTCTTGGTAAGCAACTTTGCTCATAGCTTTGCCTGGCATGGTAGACAAAATTTTATGTTCAATCTCCTTTAGTGCCTTGAGCACTGGACCATCTCTCTGCTAGGCTCAGGGAGAACAATGTCAAACAAGACAAATGGTCTAGTCCAGAAACATTTTCTATAAAGTTTTTCTCATTTTCCCTCCACTCAGTAGAATTAAATGTTCTTTCTTATGTGCTCTTCTGTACTTGGTACAGATTTGAACCAAATAATATGTTACTGCCTTTGGCGCTTTTTAAAATCAGGTTGCTATTGAGTCAATTCTGACTCATGGTGACCCCATGTGTGTCAGAGTAAAACTGTGCTCCACAGGGTTTTCAATAGCTGATTTTTTTTTTTTGAAGTAGATAGCCAGGCCTTTCTTTCAAGGTATCTCTGGTTGGACTCGGTGAGCAGCCAATCGCATTAGCCATTTGTACCACCCAGGGACACCTTCCTAAACACACACATACTTAAATGTTTCCAGGTGATCGTTTTTTAAAAAACTACTCCTATGGTAGTAAAATAGTTTATCTGTTTAGTTCTGAAGGACTCCCCGTGTGGTACAAATTGTTAATATACTCAGCCTCTAACCAGAATATTGGAGGTTTGAGTCCACCCAGAGGTGCCTCGGAAGAAAGACCTGGCAATATGAATCCAAAAAATCAGCCATTGAAAACCCTATGGTGCACAGCTGTGCTCTGACACACATGGGGTCGCCATGAGTCGGAAGCGATTCAACAGCAACGGATTTTTTAAAACCATGTTGGTCTCCCCCTGCTAAATGTATGCTCCTCGGGGCAGAATCTTCACATCTCCAGTCCAGCATGGAGTGGATGCTCAATTAATAATTGAAGAGTGAATGACCGAATGAAGGCCTGAATGAACATTTCAGTGTGGCAGCACCATGGACCTGGAAAATAATGAGTGATCCTGAGGGCTGGACTTCTGTTTGTTACCATGTTCCTCCATGTTCTACACCTGTGGCTGAGAGAGGCTGCAAAGGAGCTGTGATGGAAACATCTGAAATTTCATTACAGTGACCATGGGCCTCTTCTGATGACATATATGCATCACCTGGTTGAGCCACACTCAGGTATAAAATTCCAGGTAGCAGAAGGAAAAAAAGAAGTAAACTAATATTGAGTTCCGGGCACTGCTGTGCTTCAAGTAATTATTATTAAACCTATTTTTGTGAAGGAAAAGAAGCTCAGAGAAGTTAGGCAACTTGCCAAATATCCTGGAGCTTGCAAATGACAGAGTCAGAATATGCGCTGAGGTCCCTGAGACTCAGAAGGTCAACCTGTCTTCCAGAAGCCAATGCTATTATGGGAAAGGTCTCCTAAGGAAAAGCTTTTCACATTGCAGATGGGGGATGACTTCTGGTATCTAGAAACAAACACTTCCGCATCCACCTTTTATGTTTCAGATGCAGCAGGCATAATGTGTAATAAGTGGCCCCATGAGGAGGATAAGACGGGGAGTACATAAGGAGGACAGGTTAAATGTTCTACAATTTTGTAACCGTATAATAAAAATTGTTGTGTTGTTGTTAGGTGCCATTGAGCCAATTTCAGTTCATAGAGAACCCCTGTGACATAATAGAATTGCCCCTTAGGGTTTTCTTGGCTGCAGTCTTTACAGAAGCAGATCGCCAGGTCTTTCTCCTGCAGAGTTACTGGGTGGGTTCGAACCACCAACGTTTTGGTTAGCAGCTGAGCACTTAACTGTTCTGCCACCAGGGTTTCTTATAGCAAAAACAGAAGGCAGTCTAGTGCTTGTTCTTTTCTATAGCCTAGATGTTATGAAGTGTTTGTGGAAATAAGCAATAAACTTCCCAAATATGAAAGGTGGGCGGGAATGCTCAATAAACTCCAGCTGCCTCTATACATTATGAGTCATACTGAGAGAGCAGTGGGCAATGAAATTGCTTTCAGATCAAATCTTTGGAGGATGCTGCAGAGGGTCTGAGTCAGGAAAGTTGGCGGGGAATGACTTTTCTCCTGTGGCCGGTGTCGGCTTCTCGAGAAATTAGGAGCTAAATGTAGCAGGGACATGGAGGGCTTTCTCTTCCCTGTTGGTCCTATCAATAAATCACAGAGATGTGGGTTCCCAACATCTAATCTCTAAGAAGACAGCTGAAGGGCACCTGAGAAGTAATAGTGCTCTATTTGTGTGATAACACTCCTGCACTTGTGCCGGACATGTGATGTGGCTGCAGACCCAGCTAACTGGCCCTTAGGTTGCACGAAGGAAGTAGTAAATTTCCCCTCAATACAGACTGTTCAGCAATCAGACTGAAGCTGAAGCTTTGTGCCCACTTCTGGCTAATGTGTGTCCAGAGCATTGCTGACTGATGAGCAGGGTATGTTCAAACAGGAAAACCAACAGAAGGAGGGATCTAGAAACTTTGTCATCTGTGCAATTATTTGAAGGGGCTGAAAATTTTATTTTCTTTCATTTTTCTTGAAGATGGAGCCCTCAAGGAAACAAGGGATTTCTCTTCAAATATTTGAAGACATGCTATGTGAAAGATGTGCTAGGTTTATTTTGGAAATAGATATCAATCAGTTCAATGTAAGGAGGAGTTTTCTAGCAACTGTCTGAAGATGGGGTATGTTGCTTCACAGAGCAGTAAAACTTCCATTGTAAGGTGTGTGTGAGCAGAAGATGGATGTTTATACAAAGGATTCCAGCTTTGGGTGGGAGGTAAGGCAATAAATACTGGACTGTGCACACTGTTGGTGGTACAATGGTTAAGCGCTCAGCTGACAATCGAAAGGATGACATTTTGAACCCACCCAGCAGCTCCAAGGGAGAAAAGACCTGGCAATCTGCTCCCGTAAAGATTACAGCCTAGAAAACCCTACGGGGCAGCTCTACTTTGTCACACTAGGGTGCTATGAGTCTGGATTGACTCAATGGCACTTAACGACAACAACAACAATAGTGTACAGTGCAAGGTGACCCAGGAAAGAGGTCTCTATTCTTGGCCTAGTTCAGTCAGTAAGAGTTAAGGTTGCATATGTTGGTTTTCATTTGCCAAACCCACAAAGGCCACACCCTCAGTGATAGGAGAAGTTAGGAAGGGGGCCTTACCAGTTATTATCGAGTTGATTCTGACTCATGGTGCCCCATGTGTACAGAGTAGAACCGCCCCATAGGGTTTCCAAGGCTGTGACATTTTAGAAGCATATCACCAGGTATTTCTTCCAAGGTGCCTCTGTGTGGGTTTGAACCACCTACCTTTGGTTAGCAGCTGAACACTTAATTGTTTCCACTACTCAGGGACTCCATGGCGACCTTCAACCAAAAAGCCAAACCAGTTGCTATGGAGTTGATTTTGATTCATAGCGACCCTATAGGAGAGAAAAGAACTGCCTCATAGGGTTTCCAAGGAGCAGCTGGTGGATTCGAACTGCTTACCTTTTGGTTAGCAGTCAAGCTCTTGACCACTGTGCAGGGGGGCCTTAGAGGTCATTAATTTTATCTGTTCATTTTATAGACAAGACTAACTCTTATTACTCAACTAGTTAGTGATTGAGCTGAAGGAGATCCCCTGCTCTTTCATTTACTAGTGGTAAAAAGTTTTTAAATTTTTCCAGGGAGCCCGAGGGGTTGGAAAGTGAGAGTGACCAGCTCTTGGGTTCAGAGCTGCTGTAGTCATGGGCTCTACACAGCCTGTTTTTGTATTGACTTTTGTATGAAGAAAAGATTCTACAGCTGAAAGTTCAGAAACACCTGTTTATACCAAACACCGTGCCCTTCTATCTCCTGCAGTTCTCATAGCAGTGGGATAATGGAACTCTCTCCCTATCTCTAGAACTACTGCCAACTGCCTTTTCAAGGTGGCACGGTGGTTAAGAGCTATGGCTGCTAATGAAAGAGTCGGCAGTTTGAATCCACCAGCTGCTCCTCAAAACCCTATGGGAAGTTCTACCCTGTCCTAGAGGGTCGCTATAAGTTGGATTCTATTTGACAGCAAAAGATTTGGTTTTGGTTTGGTATCACTATGAAAGCCCAGTGAGTGAAAAGTAGGACGTATTTCGGGCTCACTGGCACAGGTCTATTATTTTCCTCCCAACTTGCGTAGCCACTGTGTGTCACTGTTTTATTTTTCCCAAACTACAGCCTATTTTTATACATGTCTGAATCTAGCTGCTTCCAACCTTTCCTCTCACCATTCGTTGATCCTTCCAATTTGTCCCAAACTCTATTGGGATTGAAAACGGCCAACCCCCATTCCAGCAGTAAGTAAAAACTGTTCTCATCTCTCAATCTTATACTGCAAGTCACCTCGAATAGCAAGGGCCTATTTATGTCTTATAAATATTACAAATGTATTCTCAGTTTGCTTTCTCATATCTTTGTTGAGCTCTGTCAGCCTAACTACTTTTTGTGTGTTTGCTCATCTTGTCCCCAAAGCCAGGTTCCTGGTAAATTGCCCTGGCCATTTCTAAACTGAATTCATTTGAGTTCTTCAATGCTTGCATCTTTAACTTCTTTAAGCCTGTCTCTTTGATTTTCTCCCCTTGTGAGGTTTAGGGACACTGCCTGCTTTATTATCAGTTGCAGATTTTGTTCACCGGTTGTTCTAAATCGATAATGAAGATGTAAAACAATGTTTGACTCTAGGGGTTGCAGATGACGCCTCCCTTCAGCAAGATTCATTTCTGTTCATTCGTAGATGCTGTCAACCTTCCAACCAGGGAAAAGTGCAGTGCCCAAGCAATTTGCAAGTAAGATGTTGGCAATAGTCTCTAAAATGCTTTCTGAAAGCCTGACCGTATGAGCATATTGCTTATATATTCATTTTCTGTCCCATCCTAATTTGAATGATTTTTATCACATGTGGTCCTCAGGCTCCTTTTGAGGTGGCTTAGATACTTACCGATTTTCTCTATACTAATAGATTTATGGTAACCCTGGTGCTGTAGTGGTTAAGTGCTAACCCAGTAACCCAGTGCTACAGCTGCTAATCAAAAGGTCTGCAGTTCAAATCTACCAGCCGCTCCTTGGTAACTCTATGGGGGCAGTTCTACTCTGTCCTATAGGATCGTTATGAGTCAGAATTGACTCGACTGCAATGGGTTTGGTTTTTTGGCTTTTGCTAGATTTATATTTCGCCAAACTTTAATTGCTACTTTTCCAAATAGCAAGTACCAAGGTCTTTTTTGTCCAATAGGTCATTTTTTTTTTTTCCTTTTTCTGTGCCATTTCATCTCTAAGGCAGAAATATTAGCAAATAATGAACCCAGACCCACCCTGGCTAGGCACTCACGCCCAGACTTCTGGTGAGGTGTGAGCTATGTAACGTTTAAGGAATAATGTGCAGATTTTATATGTCAGGTTACAGGCCCAGACGGGCAGCTCCCTTGTGAGGTACAGCGGATAATAGTGCCTACTAGTTTCAATAGGGTTATCTACATTAAAATATTTACCTGGCAGTTGTCATGGAGTCTAACCATGCAGCTTTGTGTATTTTGAGACAAGTGACCCTTGTGTTAAAAATACTTACAATTAATAGATTTTTTTTTTTTTAACGGAATTCTAGGCTTTGGTCCTGGGTTCAATTCCCACCCAATGTACGTCATGCATAGCCACCACCCATCTGTCAGTAGAGGCTCGCTTGCTGCTGTAATGCTGAACAGGTTTCAGCGTAGCTTCCAGACTAAGATGAATGAGGAAGAAGGTCCTGGTGACCTACTTCCAAAAAATCAGGCAATGAAAGCCTTATGGATCACAACTATCCGATCCCATGGTGAATGGGGTCGCCATGAATCGGGGGCTGACTTAGCAGCAGCTAACAACAACAACAAAGACTTTGGTAAATTAAGGAGCGGGTGAAATTTAACTCACCCTGAAGCTTTCCTTTCCTTCCAGTTAGAACTGTAACACACCATCCCTGGGGAAAAGGCGAAGGAGAGAAGGCAACTCTCTAGTGCCCTATTTTTGCTAATCCCTGCTAAAGTGTTAATGAATAAGTGGGAAGCTAAGCTGTTAATGTTGATCTACAGTATTACCTTTTTGAGTGATCTTTAATTCTCCATAGGGGACTTTTGAAACTGGTAAGCTTTCAAGACCAAAGGAATGAAATTATAAGATATATTCATGGCAGGCTCTGAAGTTGATACTTTGGAGATGATTTTCTTGCCACTCTTCCAGTTTACCTCGTACATTTTATTTACTCCCAGCAAATTGGTAAGGCAAGCTCTTTGAGAAGAAAAATTTTTACTAGAAGTTACATCTGGTAATATTCTCCTTTTCTATATCTGTTTCAGAGGAAATTCTGGCAATGACAGTGGCAGCCTGTGTGATTTAGTGCTCATCTGTTTCTCTCGGTTGCTCTTATCATTCCTTCTTTAAATATCAGGGTTTTGAGATACAGTGATTCTATTCCTGGTAATAGCAAAAAACAACAATAATAGTAAATATTCTTGTTTGAGGTTTGGAACGGAATAATTAGAGCTTATGAAATACAGAGAACTGACAGCTTCTTTTCGGGAATGGCTGATAATACTTACCTATCATCTCTAACCTGAGAGCAGACAGGAAGAGTGGCTTTGAGGTAAGCATTACTAATCCCCCATTACGATCAACTTTTAATTGTATGGACTTCCTCGCCAGTAGTGGGCATTTAAAATAGCCCTTGATGCAGGTGTGCTGGCTGCATGAAATCTCATTGGCATACCACATAGAAAAAAGTAGGAGAGAAAACCTGGACAGCGTTTTTGGCATTTTCGTAATACGCCTCCAAGAAAGGAAAGAGCCACGCAATTCATTTTCTTTGACAAAACTTTAATTAGAAAACCAGACTCCTCTGATTATAAAAGTTACACAAGCTGATAAATCTTGGTAAGTTATAGAGAGAATAATTTTATGAACCTTTTTACCTAATAAAAAAGTTAAAATAATTAACAGCATTCATCAGATTAATCTTGTTTTCACATGGTCTTCTAATATAAAAATGCATATAGTCATCAACTTTCATATAAATCCATGTAGGTTTGTAATAGCTTTTTATAATGGGAAGGGACAATATCTGTATTTAAATAATGATATTAATAATTGGTAATGAATCAAAACTGCCAAAAGCAGAAGCATGACAAAATTTATGACCAAGGTTGCTTAGGGAATTTCCAAGTCTTCTGGATCCAGCCAAAATGATCTTTTGGAGAAAACCTAGACAAAAGAATTGCTATCATATAGTATTGCCCCACCTGAAAAAAAATTATGATGAGTTTTGCTTTATAAGTTTTCAGAATAATCACTTTTCCTTTTCTTTCAACAGTTTTGTACCAAAGGGGTACTAACCATGTGCTGGTGTATTGTGCTACCTATAAGAAATGTGTCTGATCACCAGTAAACTGGAAATCTTCGTTTTTCTTCCTAGATCGATAAGAACAAATGCACATTGACAATACAAAGTTTCATCTGAATATGTAGTTCCATGAGGGGTTAACATGGTGACAGAACCTCTGTCCTGTAACATACTTCATTATTATTTTTTTTTTTTAAAAACCTTGCTTCTAGAACTTCTGTCCTGGGGCAAGATGGCATCGCATTGACTTCTTGTCCACAGTCTTTTGGTAAGATAAAAGAATAGTGTCCAAACAGTCAATGAAGGACCTGGGTGGAATGAAGTAGTCACATGTAATATCTACATGTCTTTATTGCATTCTAATTTTCCAATATTGCTTTAAAATGCTGACCCAATTTCACATCATCACCAAACTATTTTAACCCACAGTGCTTCAGTTAAAAGTGCTGATGTGTCTCTGCAATAGTAGCCAATTATAAGAGATGTAAACTAGTTAACACCTAGTTACCAATTGCTTTCCACTTCATCTAGTTAAACTAGTTACCTTCATTTGGGGGAGCAGCCATGAACAAGTTACAGAGTAAATAACCTAGCAAAGAAGGTACTACAGTGAGCACAGAGGTGTTAATACACTAATGGTTGTCACGAAGCATTCTTTTCCAGGCTGGCACTTTAACACTTATATCCCCAAATCAATTTCATTATAATAGATTTAGAGCAAAACGGGATTTGAAATAACTCTGTGTCAATACTTTGAAGATTAAGATAACACATTTAAGGATGCCATTTGCCTCACATCTTAAATCCAAACACAAATGTTTCTGAAGACATTTCAAGTGATTTATTTTATAAGCTAAAGAGTGGCAGAACCAGACCATCAACGTATACTTAAACTTGAGTGTTGTCCATACAATCTCTTGTTGTATCTTTCCTATAGAATCTTTTGCTAGAAATGATAAACGAAGTGAGAGCCCTGAAGGAATTTCCCAGTGATTATAGAAGAGTTAAGGTTCTCAGATAGAAATGTATTTGGTTTTGTAACAGGCCTCCCCAATTTTGGATTCACAGGCAGATATAAAAAGAAAATCTGATTGCAGTGTATAATATTCACCACCTTACAGAAATTCCTTATGTAGGGCAAATAATGTCTGCGAAAGAAACATAGGTATATTCGGCTTACCTCAACTTCAAGGTTCAAGTGGGTAAAAGTACAAATAGCGATTTCAGCTGAGAACAAGGTAGAGATGGAACATCATTGGAAATAAAATAGTTATTTCTCCCACGCAGCTGTCATCTACAAAACTTAGAGAAAATTTTGCACATGCTGAAGCCCATGTGATATAATTAATAAAGCATTTTCTGCCACAAAGAATGCAATGCTCTTTCACCAAACTAAATTACATGTTCTTTTGGAGAGCTTCTAATAAGGATAAACGAAGACAATAAGCAGTAAAAAAAAATGAAAAAGCAACAAGGTTACACTGCACCAGCCAGCCCTCTGAGTTAGAATTTCTTATAGATGGAATTGAGTAATAAATCTGCTGGTGATAAGGAAGCTGAAACAAATTCCATACAAATAAGATTTAGAAGGTGAGAAATTTCTACCAGAAAGGAAAACAGTACAGCAACTATCACATTTGTACAAAGTGCCTCCTCTAGCCTTTCTTGAATCAATGAATTTAAAGTACACAATTTCTCCTTAATTCTCTCAGCCATTAGCGGACTAAATGATCTTACAGAACCCAGGATTTAATTACAAGCATCTGTTTTTGAGATGAATCAATGAATCATGAATGCGAGCTTGGAAACAGCAGGTACAATACAATAAATTATTCATTTTGAGGGAGAAAGAAAATGTTCCTGAGCACCAAATGATACATTTTACTCCCGCTTACATCAGGCTGGCTTGCGCTTGTGTGCATAATCCTCGTCACTAGTAGTCGGAATAGACTCCATTGCAATGGGATTGAGTTTTTTTTTTTTACTTATTTTTTGGTTTGGTGCATAATCTTAAAATTCTAGCTGAGAATGGCTTGGGACAGCATTTTTTAGTTTCTTAGCCCGAGAAGTAGTGCAGCGACTGCCTGCATTTTAAATTTGCAGTTGTCATGATAATCTTTCCAGTTTTCAGTCATCTTTATTTTTCTTTTCATTGAGAAGCTAGGATATGAATACAGCCCTTGCTCCATCAAAAGAAACCACAGAATTTGTTAAAAATTAAGCCACTGATAAATATTTAAGGGGATGAAGGGCTAGATGCTAATATTACTTAGTAAATAATAGGCAAGGAACTTTCAAATGTATTAATAAGCCTACCTTAAAATTACGTACTAGAAAATGAGATACATATGATGACTTCCACTTTGCAATTGACATGCTTGAGGCTTTGAAACTTCTTTAGAAATTGATCCATACTTTGATATTTACTACTCCTCTCCTTCCTTCCTCGCTTCCTGCCTCCTTCTCTCTCTCTTTTCCTTCCTCCCTCCCTTCCTTCCTTCCCACCTTCCAAATATTTATTGAATGCCTAATATGTGCCTGGCACTGTTCTAGGGCATTGGGGTTATAGCAGTTTATAGAGCAGGAAAACAAACACCTCTGCCTTCAGAGCTTCTGTTCTACTTGTGGGAGACAGACAATAAGCAGAGAAGGTGCGGAAGAGACTTAGTGTATTTTTAAAAGAGGGTCATGGAAGGCTTCTCTAATAAGGTGATATTTAAGCCGAAGCCTTAAAGAAGTAAGGGAGGAAGACCTGTGGATATCTGGAGGAGGAACATGCAGGGTGGAGGGAAGTACAAGCACAGAAAAACCTAAGGGAGTACATGCTTGGTATGGGAGGAGGAAGGGAAGAGTGCAGGAAAGGAGGTCAGGGAGAAATAGGCAGGTGGAAGACTGAGTAGGGCCTTTCCCCATCGTGTATTTTCCACCAGAGTTAAAGCCTATGAAAGGCTAGATCCTTTGCCTAGGCAGTTCCAACTCATCCTTCAAGGCCTACTCAAAGTTACATTTCTTTCCTTAAGTGTTCCTCTTCAATGCCAACAGTCCCTGATACCGAGAGTCTCTTAATCCAAAAGTACAAATTCAACATTTTCTGTCTTGTATTGCACGTGATTCTTTACTCTATTAGTTTTACTTCTTCATATGGGATTACAAACAACTCAAGGGTAGAAATCAAGTCTAATACATTTTCTCCCTCCCTACAAGGCAGACCCTCAATGAAATGAATTGATATAATGGTTGTGAAAACGGGCTCAAACATAGCAACGATTGTGAGGATGGTGCAGGACTGGGCAGTGTTTCCTTCTGTTATACACAGGGTCTTTAAGAGTCAGAACTGACTCAGCAGCACCTAACAACAACAGCAGTGCATAATACTGAGCTCAAGGTAATTAAATGCAGGAAATGAAAACAATCATCTGCTTATTAAAGCAAAAGCAAAGATTTCTATAACTCAAAATAAGAAACTCAAGGAATTTTGAGAATATAGCCATTAAAAAAATTAGGTTGGTGCTCAGTAGCTCAGACACATTATCTTCTGATTATGTCTGGTGATTTATGTGCTTATCCATCCTAATCTTGAGATTTTATCACATTTGTAGACCCCTTTTTGCTTCCCTGCAGAAAATGGGGAATCTCACCTATGCAGCCTTCTTTCTGTCTCTAACAACAACAGCCCTCATCACCTTAATGTCTGCTGGAACTCATATCCCCAAATCCCCAGAGGGATTGTTACCTGGCAGGGTCAGGGTTATCTGTTAGAAATAAGTCAGAGATAACCACAACCAAACCAAATCCATTGCAGTCAAGTCGATTTTGACTCATAGCAACCCTATAGCACAGAGTAGAACTGCTTCATAGTGTTTCCAAGGATCAGCTGGTGGATTCGAACTGCAGACCTTTTGGTTAGCAGTCGAGCTCTTACACTGATATCCGATAGGCCACTAATTCATTTGAACCATTTGTTTTAGATTCTTCTTAAGCAGGGTAATTAGGTCATGGATAAACAGTGATGATATAACACTTTCACAAAAATTTTTTCTTCTGGGATAAAGTCTGTACGATCTTAGGACTTGAAAACTTCATATACGTTTTTCATTAGTTCTCTTATCTAAGACAGTATGATCCAACAAAGGAACAAATGTTGCTGTGCTCCATGTAGACATTGAAAGAAGAAAGAAAGGACATGCCACTTGATTGAAATAATTATTTCAAATAATTACTTTAGTGAAGTGCTTGAGGTCTCACAATTCCGTCCATTTTAAATTCCAAGCTTGATAAACATGGCGGAACTTAGTGTTAAGAAAGAAGCAAGATGGTTTTTCCATTTGTAGATGAACTCTTGTTTCCCAAACTGGTTAGTCATGATTTTTCTTTCTGTAAGCTGACCTTCTGAGCATGTCTTAGTCATTGCCATGCTAAATAAGAGAGGAGGTGGCAACAGGGCAGGGAATGAGACCTTATTTACACTCTTTGCTTATGTTCTTACATAAAACAATTCCTCATCTTTTTTTTTTTTTTTTCCTTGTGTGAAACGATTCTTGCCCACCTGGCCTTTTTAATAGTACTGCTTTCTTTGAGTGAAATTTTAAGTTTTGGAACCTGTTAATCCTTGTATTCAGTTAATCTCAAACAAAAGGATTTACATGCACAAGCTTAAAAAAACCCATTGCCATGGAGTCACCTCGGACTCATAGTGACCCTATAGGACAGAGTAGAACTGCCCCTTAGGGTTTCCAGGGATTCGAATTACCAACCTCTTTAAATTTTTTTTTTTTTAGTAAGCAGCCAAACTCTTAGCCACTAC